>NC_137258.1:10847167-10959667 GCF_965637545.1 Phallusia mammillata
AGTTAAACGCTTGCAAAGTTATGCAGCACTGCAATGGATTGCACAACTATTTCGAAACACCCGGTTTACGCAACAGCCTGTCTTATGGTCAGCCTGTTGGAACATATGAGGAAGACGGGAACATGTAACAACGACACTGAATATGTGCTTCAACAGTTACTGAATCATGAGAACACATGGAACAGTAAAGTTACACCGCTCGCTGCCATATGTCGCAACAGCAGCACATAAATTCCATGGAACGAAAAGTCATGGTTGCAAAGTTAAAATTTTCCATTACTTAATGCTTAGCCAAACCAAAGTGCCAAAATGATGGTTTAAAAGCACGTGACCGCTACAGCACCGGTTTTGCACCATTTGAAAGATTCTCTGGTATGTAAAAAGGTGAAAACCACGTTTCGCGCTTTGCAGTTAAGTGCGCACAAATTTCTGAATCGACGGAACAATTTTGGCAAACTGAAGCTTTGGTACTTATTAAGCCTAGTTCTAGGTGGACACTGTATATTTTTCTCATAACGACTAACAAAAGTCATTAAAAAGGCAACACATATGGCGTTGTGGTTTGCAACACGAAGTGAATGACTAAAATAGACTGCCTTTCAAATTTCTCATTAGATTTGACAAACACATTTTGTCGATGTATCATATGGTTGCATAAAACTACATCGTTTAGGTATTTTTACATTTTTTGGAGGGTAATAAATCCGATATTGTAGTGATTTCATTCGTTTAGCTGTACCTTAACAAACTGAACGTTCCTTGCTCACTGTACAAGAATGAAGATTAGTTTACATGACTTTATTTGATTTTATAAGTTTGGTACAAGCGGCAAGTGTTAAAAGCTCAATACACGTCGACCAGCAATGTATATCGATTTTCATGATTAGTCGAGCATTATGACACAACAATGGCTAACTACAACTTTGGGACAAATAAATAACACAAAGCATGAACTCTGTCCTGCGGATTATCAACTATACAAAGTGAATTGTTTGTTGTATATTAAAAAAGCATTTTACTAAAATAATTTAAGATTGTACCACGAAATCTTCATTGATAGGCGTAGCTGTTTGCACTTGTACAAGTTTTTACAACACGATGTGTAGTTTAAATGTTGAGAATCTTGCATAAAAAAGTCAAGCGGAAAAATAAATTACAAGTGTTAAGCTAATGGTGCTGTAAAACTGTTATCATGCAAAAGATATAAATATAAACTAAATTCTTCAGCAATTAATCGAAAGGATTAGGGCCGTCGTCATCATCTGAGTTTTTTCCGACAGGAGATTTTCCCTCTTCGTTAGTCAGTTTTGCATCTGCCTTTGCGCTCGAGCCAGTTTCATCCTGTATGTAACAAATGCCGACAAAACAAGTTGTATTGAGCTTGTGTTATTAGTATTTGGTGAGCAAGTTTGAACTTCTGACAATAATGTTGGGTGCCCGTTAAGGACGTGCATTTTAAACAAACTTAGGCTACCAAACGCGTCACAAGCATTTTTGGAATATTTGTTCGACGCAAACTTTCTTACAGCATTTTGTTACGAGATTATGATATCGCATACGTATTCAATCTTCACAGGGCCAAAAACCTCGGAAAAAGTTGTATAAATCTCATGTGTGCGGCGATTGAGTGAGTAAGCGTTTTAAGTCAGAGAAAATGTCGGCCTAATTTTTCATAAAACTCGCATTCCAAAAATTTCGAAGCTTACCTTTTCTTCTTCCTCCTCTTCAATGGCAAACGGATTAAGTGCGTCATCATACTCAGATGTGGATGCCGGTTTGCTCTAAAACATGATACAAATCATAAAAATATTTGTATAAAAACGTCATTTTAATAGTAATGACACTTTTGAGCCCATGATAGAGCTTCCAAAAAACTTCCAAAAACGGTAAATCTCGCATCAAAAACATCCAAGTGAAAGAAGAAAGCAAGAAAAAAATAGAAAAAAAATAGTAATTTTGTAATACAAGTGCATATTTTCGTCAAATTTACTTTTTTTAGGTTTCATTGTAAATCAAAGTGAGTGTTTAAGGTGCTAGTTTTTTTTAAAGTTTCTGGATGTTTAGACGTAAACTAATATATTTTCTGGCAAAGTCTGGAACTCCCAAATTATGACTGTAATAACGAACACACCACAACACCTAATCCCAATGCGCTTCGAAAGTCATCTGTATTATTTGGTTTTCACCTGCTTAATTTACCGCAGCAAAATTACTTCGAAAGGCTTTGAACACGTGGATCGATACAACGTATTGATTCCGTTAAGTAAGATGACACATCACGCATCACTGAATTTAAACGTGGGTTTGTACCATTAGTACAAACGTTTTTCTGTTTTTTTTTCTTGAAAGTTTCGGATAACCAAAGCTTTGACCAAGTTGGAGAAACTCAAGTTAAAAAACAAAATATAATATGATCGTGATAATAAAATTTGCAAACCTTGGCATTATGATTGGTATAGTAAACGACCTAATTTTAGTTTTGGCTGATTTGTTCCTGAAAGACTTTGCGTTAAGGGAGCCTTCGGCTTTCTGTATTAGAGTTGTAAGTCGGGTATGGCTTTGTGGGTTGGGTTAGGGTTAGGTTTACATTTTTACTTTTTTTATACCTTAGCATTACTGACCTCGTCAAGCTTCTTCTTTATCGATGGGGGTCTAGGGCGCGGAGGAGGGACTCTTCCAGCTGGTTTGGGTGGTGGTGTTTTACCTATACGTGGTGGGGCTGACGGTGTTCTGCTTAAACCCGATGATGTAGGAGGGGGGGCGGGGGGTTTGGGAGCTGCTGGTTTTCTCCGGCTGGGTACAGGAGAATGCGTGGTGGTCGACTGACTCATGGCTCTGGGTTTGGGAGATTCTTTAGGCGGTGTTGGAGGTCGTGGTTTCTTAACGTCTGGCCTGGATGGAGGAGCTTCTACAGGTGCGGTGACAGAACGGGGTTTGGATTTTGGAGGTTGCAAATTGTTTGACTCATGAGCATCAGGTTTTTGATTTGTTTGTTTTAATTGGTGAGATGACGATCGCTCTTTTGGATAAGGGGCAGGTTTTATGGAATCGGATTTTTCGTTAACAGGGTTAGGAATGTCAGTGTCAGTGCCATTTTCCTTGATCACCCGATGAGTGTCGTTCGTGTCGATGTCATTAGAAGAAGAGGACTGATCAATGCCATTCGTTTTCGGTGCTTCGGTTTTCGTCGTCGGTCCCGATGTGGATTTGGACCTTCGGAGACGTTTGGCGTTCGCAAGAATTTGAACTACATTTAAGTAAACGAAAACAAGTTCAGGGAATCTTTCTTTTATTTCCCTGTAGCCAGGATATACAGTCATGTCCTTTTCCTCAGTGTCCTCACTCTTGGCATCATGCGGAAAATGTGAAACATGAAATACCAGGAAAGTTTGAATGATGTCAAACACATCGTTAATGTCATTTGGTAGATGTTTTCCCGACTTATGTCCTGTGTTTAGTGATTCTAGGCTACCGTCGAAACTTAGCAACCAACCCAACTTCGAGATCGCTATGTCAGCACAAATTTCCTGAACCTAAATAAAAAATAAAATCTTAGCCTTAGACTTTAGAGTCTCAACATTATTATTACATTCTTACTAATACCAGCAGTATCAAATAAGTAAAAACAACGCCTCTCATTTATAACGTCACTATATGACGTAACATTGAGCAGCAAGCAACAATCACAACTTGTGAAAAATTGGTTTGAAACAAAAACGTTCACCCTTGTTGTTTGATGTGTTTTAAGACATATGTACACGTTATGCTATGATAATAATGATAATTATCTTTACGGAAACTGCAAAATTTCTGTTTTACTACCTTAATTAGTAGTAAAACCACATTTCGTTCACGAAACCCCACTTCAATACCACACTAGGTTTGATAGGGCGTTTACTTCAGTCATGACGCTTACCTCCTTCATTTCCGTGATAATTGCTGCCTGCAGAGTTGGTAGCACATTCTCATGGGTAATTTCCAGCACACCAGAATAGGCAAACTTGAGTATGGGTCGCAGTCCAGCTGCTGAGCACTTAAATCCAACTTCGGTGACGTTTCCTAAAATCATTTTCGTTTTCGGGTCCACGAAGTGAGATCTGAGGAAGTTGGTTTAAAGAATTAGAAAAGTGGAATGTTGTTGTTTTTGACCTTTGAAACGTTTTAAAGTCAAACTTTCACTTCAAAATTCTGAGAAAGTCGCTGGCGTTAATAACAACCACAAACGAGGTCGCGAGGGCAAACGAGGGCATCCTACGCAACTTCAACTCGCTATGTTTGTTCAAACATTATGCAAATCATTAAATCTATTCCTAATAAAATGCGCAACCAATACTAGACTTCATACAAAAGCAATCTATTCCAGTCACTGAATCCGTTATTTCCCTAAAGTAATGAAATGAATTTACGTAGTCCATTGCAAAATAACGGAGGAAGTTGCGTATTTTAAAACACATTGTATATTTATACATCAATAGATTAAGGGGAATATATTTCGTTTAACAAAGTCTCGCCAATACATTGTACATTGTTAGACGTAGGCATATTTTAGAATAGTCCAGCATAGCAGCAATAAAATTTCGTTGTATATGACTTTAAACATCTTCACTTTACCTGTTTAGAGAAATTTGACGCGTGTAACATGTTTTCTATACAAGGGATGGGAACAAAAAATCTAGGTTAGATTCGTTGAAGGAAACCCAAAATGTTTTTGTTTTATTTGTAAGAATCGAAGCAGATACTCTAATATTGCATAAATAGCTTGAAGTAGTCGTTTTGCATTTAATCCGACAACCTTCTCGTGACTCACCGGAACATACCGCCACAAGCTGCTAGCACTACTTTGTGGGCCGCTAAATCCACGTCGTAAGCCTTAAGCGTGACATCAAAGAACATATTCTTCTTTCGAAATTCGTCCAACCGCTGCAGAAGCTTGTCACCATATTGCGCCACTTCCTGGTTCCATTTAAACTGTACGAACTCAACGTGTTTTGAATTTGAAGTTTTTTCTGAAACTTTTATAGCTGACGAACCGGCGATCTCACTTTCTGGTTCCATATTTAAGTTTAAGCAAAAGCAATTTGAGCATAACCCTAGGTTTCCATGTACATGGGAAATGTTTGCCTATTAAATGAAAGCTTTTTCATGAAACTGGAAATAAACAAGTCCTTTCTTGGACTGCTTTTTTCTGGGTCTAGTATCCAGACAGCAAACAGTATTGGCCGTGTGAAGGGAGTCACATCCTATTAGACCTGTGAACTGTACACTCATCAGTAAAGGTAACGCTTTGAAGTGGTAACGCCTAACTGCTGACTACTTTACATGCCAAAACAAGCACGACTAAAAACCAACATACTTCGCTGTGTGACTGTCTAAGGCAGTGCTTTTCAACCGGGTGTATTGTACACCCCAGGGTGTACCATAATTTTTAAAGGGTATACCATTTTGATGGGGTGTACTGGGGTGTACCAGATACAAAATATAATATACCTATGACCCAGGCATCACAATAGGCAGGTTTCAGTTTTAGAACAGACTGACTGGAGTGTACAATATATGGCACAACATGCATCTCAAGTGTACGTTGATTTTAAGTTACAAAACTCTATTTGTGACATCATAATTCAATATTTCACTTGATAATCGTTGTTAATGGTAGTTATTTTTGAAATTATGGATTATGGCTTGTTGGTGTTGTGCTCATCATCATTATTTCTGTTGGGACCACAGATTTAGTGTGTTACAGGGTTGAATAATTTTTTCACTAGGGTGTACAAATTTTGAGTAAACGTTAAAAGGGTGTACAGTTTCAAAAAAGGTTGACAAGCACTGGTCTAAGGTTAAGCATCACGTAACAAAAAGGGTGGATCAGTGTGACCTTTGAGCTAATCACAAAACACAACGGCAGACACCACCACGTTCCCTGACGCTTTAACTTTTGTATACAATACCCTGTTCCTGTCACTTGTTTACATGAAACGCAAATGTACACTGTCGCGTATCCTGAAACAGTATCCTGTCATACACCCAAGTACGCTGCAGCACCAGTTTCCTAACACCTACACATTTTCACTAACATAAAACGCATTCGCAGTATGTTATGTCACGACTTATCAATAATGTATTGTCGTCGAAGAAATAGACTCTGGGCGTTTCCCAATAATCTAATAGATCGAAATGTACTATAACGTATAGCACATACCTTTGTTTTTCATTGCATAACAAAAGCTACCACTGTGCTACATTGAAAAAGTTGAATAGGTCTTATGCGTTGTGCAACAAGCACACTGCGAGCTGTGGGTCAATCAATAGACTGGCTTCCTTCTCCACAGTTGTTGTTCAGCATGACTTACTCTGTCGCATATACGTCACACTTGCCTGCGGCGCAGGAACCCGACCTACCGATTGTTGCTTTCGGTAATTGAAGCAGTTATTTACTGTTAGATGAAAGTCGAAACGATTTATAACTTAGAGATATAGACTAAACGTGTCGCCTGGAAACCCTAACTTTTTCGCTCCGACAAACCAATGCAATTTTACAACACACACTAACCACGATCCTTTTTACTACTGCATTTGTTCGTCTGTGGTTGGTTTTATTTCAGCAATAAAAAGGTAGTTCGATAAATGAAAGACGCAAGGTTTTAAAATAAATCAAGTTCAGAATACATAGATGTAATCCCATATTGGATTAACGTGCTTCAAGAAATAAAATATTTGGGGTTTTAAATGTCTAGATCAGTGCTCTTCAACCTTTTTTGGTTTGGTGAACCCTTAAAGTTGTTGGGACGAACTCGTGCACCCTGTTTGGTCTCGAAGTACATTAAGGGGCAGGCACATTTTTGATCGAAAACTATTGACGTAAATTAACATCAATCCGCACTCTATGCAAAATGTCTTTTGACATAGATATACGTATTTTTTCTAATATCCTGAAAGTCAAAATATTAATGGTTCATTAAAAGTTTGTGATGCACCCTTGTATACCCTTTTGTACTGGTGCACCCCATGCATATTTTGGTGCAACCAAGGGTGCACCGTGCACACCGGTTGAAGAGCAATGGTCTAGATCAGTAGTTCTCAAACTGTGCGTCGCGACGCCCAGGTGCGTCGTTTCAATTTTCCAAGGACGTCGCAGAATGTTTCGTGACTTTTTGTTGTTGTATTAATAAACACAACTTTAATATTAAGTTTGCTCATTAACTTTTATTTGCTGGTGCGTCGCAAGTCCAGGAAACTTTTCCAGAGGCGTCGCAACAAAAAAAATTTGAGAACCACTGGTCTGGATAACAACTGTTCAAATTGTAGAATTTAGTTTTAAGGGTTTATTACTCGATCATTACCTTGCTCAAACAATCATGCAAACCCAAAGCTGTGCTAGAACACTTCTTTTGCAACTTTTAAAAAATCACAATGAACTTCTGAGGGCAGCATATAGATTTACGGTATCTGGGGGCTTAATTATTTCTTCGGTGCTCGTGCTCAATTGTCTTGATTCTCTGATGCAGTGTTTCTCAACCCTTTTTACTTTGCGCCCCCCTTAGGGGTTTCCTAACATAACGCGACCCCCACCAGAATGTGTTTACACATTTACTAACAAACGTCGCATAGAAAATCTCTAAAAGTTGTGGTTATGACTCATGTCACCAAAAGACCTTTAAACCGTTTCATGCTTGTGATGTCAAAAACCCAAAACCACAATCACACAGAAGTATATATTACCACAAATGCTGTTGTGACAATTCTAAATCAAACTGCCGTGTCAGTTAGGTACTAGGCTATGTTAAACAGAAGTCACAGGCAAAGTTTTAATGATACGGCTAAATCATTTTGAGCTTGGTTGCGTCTCAAATGTAACGTTTTTTAAAAAAAAAATGTGCCAGAAACAATTTACTAACAGAAATTTTAAAAAGTCATGAGGTTTGGTTAACTCAGGGATTATCAAAAATTACTTGAAAATCAGTAAAACAAGTTTTTTTCGAGAAATGCTTTTGTGTTGGCAAATTTAAATCACATTGTTTTTATTAAAATAGAATTCTTGCTAATTTTGTTATTCTTTTCAAATATCATCACCAAAAACCATACCGGTATGCTAAGAAAACGAGAAATTTTTGTGATAACTAAGTCACGCATCATTAACTCTCAAAATCGTGTTTTCCAATGTTGAAATCTAAACAAAACAGCTGACTGTGCGGCGAAGAAGTATAGTGGCACTGGGTCATGTCTAGTTTTTATTACGTTTGTTCGCAACCGCATCACTTCTTGGTTAGTTGAGTTAGGTTTAGAATACTGAGGTTGCTGGAAAAGTAAACGTAAATTTCGTGCTGTCAGTAATATTTAGTATCTGTTATTCAATAAAAAAAAACAAGATTGTTTTTCGGAATTTTATAGGCAATTTTTATTCTTTACAAGATAAGACGCACTACACCAGTTTTGGACATTTTATGAAGGAATTTTTGAAACTTTTTTTTATTTGGAACTTTACTTAATGTATCTTTTCTAAAAACATTTTTTTGTGTGAACAACACTTCATTATTTCTAAACTATTTGTAATTTTGTTTTGTAGAAATTTTTGCCATGGACATGGCATTTACAAATATTTTGTAGTGCTAATTTTTATACAATGGAAAAATGGTTGTCCATCAGCCAGAAATACAAAATCTCTCCAAGGAGATGAATCGTTTCATAGATTATTTTTTCACATGTGGTCTCTCTGAAGATGAGAAACCAACATTATACAGGCACTTTGAAGACCCTGTATCTCCAGGTACGGTAACCTATTTCTAAGAGTTAAAATAAATACAAACATCAATTTCTATTAATCAATCAAATAATTAATGTATAAAAATAAAATAAATGGAACCAATGTAGCAATTGTTTAACCATTTTTATGTATTTATTAAATTGAATGTTTAAAATATTTTATATATATATATATATAATAAACAAAAAATATTTTTCACAGTGGTAAATTAAAGTAGTTTTCTAAATCTTTCTATCATGGATTAAAATTCCAGACATCATTAACTTTTATCTGAATTTAGAAACTCACAGAGAAAAACGTTTAAACTCATCAGTCCTTACTCATTTTCCTACAAATTTGCCTGACAACCCTTGGAACTCAGCAGAGGTATGTATGCTGTATTAGTTATTGATCCAAGCAGAATATGAGACAAATTTAATCTTGGTTTGTAATTTTTTCCACAGCTTTGGAAACTCTGCACACCAGGAGGTTTAACTATTGAAATTGGGGATTTACCTCCACGGGGCCCTCATTTTCATTCTTTTATTATCACAAGAGAAGATGCCACTCGAAGCTATGGACATGCTCTTACGTTCTTCGAGCCATGTGTTAATCCTACTCTGGAAAAGGAAATAACTGGTATGTTGAATTTGTAATTTTAAAGGATCAAAATTTTCTCAAAATTCTCTATCAACCAAGGTCACTTAATGGATGGTATGATTTTGGCAAGTTCTATTTCATTGTCAGCTTTTTGAAAAAAGCTCAAATAGGACAGTTTGTCTTGCAAACAGGACTTAAAGTCATATTAATACATCAACATAAAAACTAGGTCTATTAGCACTTTTAATCAGCTCTAATTTTGCTGTTGCAATTTCGTGGTTTAGTGATGGGCATAAGTTACCACAACAACAGAATTATTTTATGGTGCATGGTCAGCATGTAACCATTTCCACTAATCCCTATGCATTGTTTACTTGACCCATTTGCCTTTTTATGATCATTGAACACAAGGCTGCAGTAGGGGTAAAGGGATGCATTTCAAAAGTTTATGATCACAGATTTGATGTTTCTGGAGAAGCCGGAGGGAAAGAAAATTTTTGTAGAGAAATGCATTGGGCTTATTACACAGCTTGGCTGGGTCCGCACATGTGAAAAAGTGCTAACAACCTTATACAGGATGTTTGTAAGTGAAGCTGCACTTCCTTCAACCAGCGGCACAACTCTTCCCATGGAAAGCTATATATACAACCTACTGTATGAGGTAATTCAAAGTTGATGTGTTACCAACCAATATAGGTATTTACATTTAGTATTCTATAAAAAAGAGCAAAACTACAAACAATACATAAAAAAATATAAAATGTGAATCCAAATCGGACAGACTTAGCAGTTAAATTTGAAATAAATCTTCTTTCAAACCTTAATATTTATTTCTCTATTAGTAATGTGTACTTTTTAAATAAAGTTATAACATATAAATATCAATCTTGGACTAGCAAATAAATGTTTAAAATGGGCAATCATATTTGTACAACTATGTATGTGGTTCATGTTAACTAGCATAAAAAATCGGTACATTTTCTGTTTGCCACTGTGATTAATTAAGATTTTGAAAGTTCTAAATTGGTAGAGCACCATAAATACCCCACATGCCAAATTTATTTATTTACTACCCTATTGCTATAAATTCAACATAGTCATCTCATGTTTGCAAGCCCAGTAATTAAATTAGTGACATGCATAACATGTCTAAAGATTTTAAAATGACAAATCCTTCTTTTAAACTTAATTTTACATTACATGTTTTCAACATTACACATACCTAACTCCCATTTCACCATTTAAAAAAAAAATTCATGTAGGTTCCTTTGCTAACTCCTGGCTGTAGCTTAAAAATTGCTTGTTTTGGCCATGATGACCCACTCATTGTGCAACAACCCGACTCTTCAGAGTTGCCATTACTTGACATCAATTTAACAGAGGTTGTGCATTTGGTTGGCGGAGCAAAAAACCTGATGACCCTTGTTACCTCTGTGTTGTTGGAACATCAGATCTTACTTGTTTCGAAAGGTAGAATTACAATCTTTGTTCTTTTTGTTCTGTGAAGTATGTTTTTAGACATATATCCTGTTTTGTGTTGATTTGTGGCTGACTTGCGATACACAGTATGCTACAACATGACAAACTTTAATATACTATTGCTTCTGCTCTGTTTTATGAAATTAGTAATATAGTTTTTTTATATCATTTTTTTCTCTAAAAAATAGACAGTCAAAGAATGATGACTGTTGCTGAAGGAATAACTTCACTTCTCTTTCCATTTCAATGGCAGCATACCAATGTGACAGTTTTACCATATGAGCTTGCTACACATTTCTTTGATGCCCCAGTCCCTTACATTATTGGAGTTTTGATTAAGGGCAATGAGAAAAAACTAATTCGTCAAGCGATTGAGGTTAGTGTCCACTGAAATCAACAAAAGTTTAGGCATCATTGTGTATGTAGGTTTAGTATTGTGTAAATTTTGTGAATGGTGTCACATGTTTTGTTCCAGCCACTTGTTTTAGTGTGAGTATTTTTACAGTCGGGTGTAATGGTGGCCCACTACAATAATCATTTTCTTGTTTTATTACATTGTTAGTTTTTCAGTAATATAAATATTTGTATTCAAAGACAATTGTGGTGAAATTAAATATACAAACCATTATAAAGGTGCTCTTATGGCTCACAATAAAATCAGAATCCAAAATGTACCTTTTCCCATTGTACATGTTCAACTTTACAACAATATTTTTGTTTAAAGGTAAATCAGTGCTATGTAGACTTGGATAAGTTCATAGTGGAATCTCCAGAAGAACAACCAACATTTCCAAACCAGCCAGAAATTGTTTGCAAGATCAAGCATTTTCTTGAGGAGTACCAGGAATGGGTAAAACACCCTTTTAATATCATAAAAAGCATGTTGTAAACCTAAAGACTCGTGCCCTTGTTTTAGTGATCTGATTTTTTAAGTGTATGGAATTTATTACTAAAGTTTTAGGCTTAGCTGGAAACTAAAATCTTAAACAGATTGTTAACTTTCGTGTTCCTATGCCATAAAAATTTTGCAGCAATCTGATTCCCAGTACTGTATTTTAATCTTCTAAAATATTACATACTTTTTGTAGCATGAAACAACTAATGAAGCGAATGAAGGTTTATCCAACAAAGCAAATTCACCAACATTAGACAATAACAACTCCCCCACAGGTTTGTTGCACAATTGACTTTTATCTGCCAAACAAACAGGGAACATTTACCATTATAACTTCTTTTTACAGCAGCAGATCAAATGGAAACCTCAAATTTGAAGGCAAATGAAACTCTGTCTCGGGTTGCAAACATTGCACAGAAAGCGGGTGTGATTGACTGTGTGGATGACTTGGATAGTTTACACGCAAATGTTGGTGGTTCTGTGTCCAGGGCATCAACAGTCCACAAGGTATATACTGTTGTAATTACAATCTACCTAATACTTTGCTTGTACCAGTTTTATGGTACAAGGGTGTCAACAGAAGGGTTGCATCAATGACTGACCATGCATCTATCAGTTGAATGAATTATAGCACATGGTTGCTAAAATAAACAGTTATTGCCCTGGTTTGAGCCTTTTAATTGTAACATTCCCTGAATTAATATATAAAATAAATGGTCTGTTTTTGTTATTCGTTGATTTTTACACCTTTGTGCCAAACTAATGTAAAAAAACAAACAAACTAATTTTGTCTATTTTTAATAATCTTGTTTTGTTGCTGCAAACACATTGCTGTTGGTAAAATGGAAATATATTTTTTGCACTGCTCTGGGTATTTTTGGACAGTTTTCGTAGCATTTACTTCAGCAATTTGCAAGCTCCAGAGTGGTTTTCAATTTTAAGGTTCAAGACGGTGTTTTGAGGGAACAATATTTCAACATCAAAGTTCGTGAGACTGTTGCAGCCTCATTTCTCTCGGTGTTTGCACAATATGATAAGTTTATCATTCAACCAACTCAAGATGAAAACGGGACATGGAACTTTTCTGTCGACACCCAAGACAACTTTGATAAGGTTGGGCCACCTTCAATTCATATAACTTATGTGTAAATCTGATACATTTAGAATTTCCTTTTATTGTATTGTCAACTTTAGTTCACATTAAGATGTGACAATATTGTTACCACTTTTTAAGTTACTGACTTACTTTTCTTGTCAACCATGTTTTCTTTAAAAAAAAAAGATTTTGTCAATATTTTTTGACCATTATTGTGGGGTTTATGCTTAAGCCCTTTTTTGTTGTTTTGAATCCTTACAAAGTTTTTAGAGTAGTTTAACTATTTTTCAGTTTTTGTTATCTGTCTTATTTTTGCAGACTTCGTTTCTCTCTGATCAACCAGAATCTAATCTTCGCTTTTTATGTTCATTTCTCGACACCCAAATGTTTGCCTCGCTCGTTGATAATGCCATTATTGCCCATCAAGCCCAGGGGAATGAGCAGGATGTTAAGGTTACATTTTTTATGATGCTAATGGATTTTTATTGCCCTTGGCACTTGTAATTAATAGTTATGGTATTATGTGTATCCAAATGTTTTAGTAACCTAATTTACATTCATTTGTTTTACTTCATTTAATTGGACAATCAGAAAATTTGCAGTGGTTTTTATTTTGAATTTTTAATATGCAGGATAACTTGTTGAGGTTATTTGATGACCGAATCGAGCAAGCTAAATTGCCACCAGATGTGAGAAGTCCAACATCAGCTGATCTGGCCACAGCTCCCACAAGAAGCTTTTCTGTTTCCTCTGCGTCATATTATGACTTCCATGATGTAAAACCTTTAATCAAAAAGTCACGTAAGTGCCTCATGGTGACATGATAAAAAGCTTCACAGAGCCTGAATTTAAAAAAAATGCTCTTTACAGAATCTGCTGTCAAAAAACGTCTAACTCACATTGAAATTGTTAGCGTACCTCCCCATATTGTTCATGGCCAAGTGTCATCAACAGACACAGGAATTAACATCATGAATATGCCTGGAACCCTACCGAGTTTACAGGTATACAACAATATCGAAACTGCAATTTCAATGACCATTAGAGCTTTGTCATTGTTTGTCTTACGTGTGTGTGGACATGGCATAAAATTTTGTTTATATTTTTACAGTCTAGCTTACTGGAATCTGAAGGAATTGGAACCAAGAAGAGACATTTGCGCCGCAGGGATGAATCACGAGTTGCTTTTAGACAACCTTCACAAAAATGGGTAAGGGTAAATGCAGCCTGTTAGTTGTGCTTTCAGATGTTAGAAAAATCTGACAAAATAAATTGCTTTTTGTTTTGTTCAGATTATCATAACAAAATATTTTCCTCAGGTATTACGGTATTAAATTTACAAAGCACAGAAAAGCATGTTGAATAAGCATCAACAGACCCAATTAACTAATTTAAAGCTTGTCCCATTACTGGTTGTTTACAGGTCATACAAGGCAACCAACAAGCTATCTGCACCTCTTACTCATTTAAGCGTCATCAGTAGAATGATTTGTACATTTCAAAATCTCACTAATGTTGTACCCTGTATTACAAAGTTCTATCACAGTGTACCACTTTACCTTGTGATGTAGTTTGGAAAGCTGCTACTCTGGTAGTAACTAGTTCATTTCCTGTTTTAGAGAAAAATACAGCAGGCAAGGTCAAAGCTTTTACGACAGCCCAGTATGTCAGAATATTCACCAGAGGTCATTGCCCAGACCAACTGGAAATTTGTGGAAAAGCTTTTAAAAGATGTCAAGCTAAAGGTATGGTGTTGTAATATTGCTGGAATTTGTTTTTGTGTGAGTATGTGCTGTTTTACTTTTCGAACATTTATCACTGTACGTAACTTTTGTGAAGTTTTGATCTTTAGATAAGTGTATGCATATTTGTAGTTCGTGTATCTGTTCATGTAATATCTATTTGTGTTCATTGTATGCAGATGTTAGTGTGACATGTTGATGAATCATGTATTGCATAAGTCAAATGTACATTTTGTCATTATGTCAACTCAATGTGTTGCTACAATCACTGAAAGAACTGTCACACTGTAAATATAAGTTAAACTGTAGACCAAAGAGGTGGTCACAAACTGTTAAACCTATTTCATTATTCCTATGTTTTATGTAACATTATAGCAAATACTAATCATTTTTTTATCAGACAAAAAAGATATTGGTTGGCAAAATGGGCCAGGAGGCGATTGAACTTGGTCATGGAGAGTTATGTTTATCGGACCTAGAGGAAAACACATGGATTGCCAGTTTATGTGACCTCCTGGAAAAAGTATGGAGCCACGGGTTGCTTACAAACCATAAAAAGGTATCATACTTAGTATATTTTTGGTAAAAAAGTAAAAGCATCATTAATTAACCGAAAATTTAAAAATAATTTTATTTGTGCTTAAAAGTACATTGCATGGTTATACTTTAATTATGATTATGAAACATAGCGTTGTAAAGCACAAACAAATCCAGTTTCATAATAAGCGTTTATTATACAACTGTATGGCAAATGTAACCACATTTAAATTTCACCATATTGAGTCCATGAAAAATTTCGCACAGGGTAAGTCAGCCTTATGGTCGCATCTTATTCAATACAACATGCAAGAAGAAGAAAAACACATCAAGAAGCATTCCCTTCAGCACCTGAGTGGGAGTTCACCTTCGCTTCTTAACGACGTAACGGACGAATCGAATTTCGATCGAAACTCATCTTATTATTCACTGCCGAGGTCTTTCCAACGAAAGCGGAACTCCGACGCTTCTCATAGACACCAAATACAGAGTAAGGGACTACATTGACGATTGTTTGTTTTGAGGGATTTTTTTAAAGGCCCAACCAGAATTGTGTAGGGAGTATTTCCTACGTGGAAAAAACGTCTGGCTTTTCCATTGCACGGAAATGGTGTAACTTCTCTTAAGTAAAGTTGTATTGCTAGTAACATTAATAATTTTAAGTTCAATATATTGATTATGTATGTGTCAAAAATCTTCAAATTCGGTGACATATTAGTGTATATTACGGGTTTAAGTGGTCTGCACATACGAATACAGAGCTATGTAGTCTCTGTCATTTTTGAAAAAAGAGATTAATGTATTTTTTGAATTTTTAAAGTTGAAAATTTCTGTGTTTGATTTGTAGCTTCTCGACGTGCAAGTGAACTATCCTTGATTACAAGCAGTCAAAGCATTCCACCACCAAATTACGACCTACTAACATCAATCAGGTACAAATCCTGCATATCACATACGACTTAGCTTCGAGAATATTACTATAGGCATTATACTGCCATTACCAAGGCTTTGTTATGTTTTTGGTACTCTGCGTGTTGTTTGTCACTTTTGATGCGTTGATAAAATCACGCCTAGCTTTGTTTGCCTCATGTCGTCATCGATCAAAAGGTTAATGATGAAACGACGCTGCTTGTGTGAATGCTTGCCAAGCTGCTTCCGTAAATACGCTTGTCACGTGCATAGCACCTTTGTTGTTTACCTCCGATCACATGTCTGCACACCTATTAATTTTGGTGCAACGAGACTTTGAAATATTTGTGACAAAGTCTCATCTCGTTTAAGTTGTTAACAATGATATTGCGTTTTTGAATTTGCTTCGTATATTCTACCGATAACAAATATCTTAAACCAGTGCTATTCAACCTTTTCCTGTTATACACCATTCATGCCGTTGGTGGGATCTTATGCACTCTTATGATTGAGTTAACAATTGAGGGTTTTCTGTTGGTTCGCAGACATAAAACAAACATTTTAAGCTTTAAAAACGCAAATGTAAACTGATATTTTTAAAGTAAACGAAGCCATTGTAAAGTGGTATGTTACTTTGCTCTTATTTGGGCATTATTTTGTAAACCCCTTGAAAATCAACTGCGTGAAACCTAAGAGTTTCATTGAAGCCTTGTTTACAAGATAACAAACTAAAAGTGACTTCTTTTCGACAGTTTCATTTCCAATTATTTATTTGTTTTGTTATGCCAATGTTATGGTGATTTTGTAGGTGTATCTGCAGCATGCGTGACGTACAAACCGAAGTTGGACGAAGCAGAGCTTGGATTCGTCTTGCTTTGGAACAGAAGCAATTAAATTGTTATCTGCGACAGTTGCTAAACGACAGAAAACTCCTCAAGTATGTCATCGGTCATCTCACATAAAAACAGTAGCAATACGAGTCGCAAGTTACTGTTCTTAAATATACGTTTCTAATTTTTCTTGTCTAGACTATCTTTTTAGCCGTAAAATACCGTAATGTTCTCACGATCACAAACACAAGGGTTTCGTTTGGAGTTTAGACTTTAGCATGTAAAAATCCGCACTTAATATGTTAATAATTCCAATTGTGGAAATATTCGAAATTTTTTTGTTATTTCTTGCGGCAACGGTGCGTGCTAGAAGAACAACTGAAAGAAACCTATAATATATCTTTAAACCTAAGATTGCAATATTCAGTAAAAAGAATTTCAAGCCCACTTTTTTTGAGTACTATCGTCACATATCGTGTATGGTTTGCTGGTTCATTGTGTACAAAAATGGAGTTTTTTTTCTGTTGTCTGAACTATTCTTTCCTCTTCCAGTGTTATGTATAAGCGTTATTCCTTACTTCAATGTGACGACCAATGTGAGCAGTTTCTAATCCATTTGCTGTCTCTCAACGCTGCCGACTTTACCTGCTTTACAAATTCATTCCCCAAAACTGGTAAGGGCAAGGAAAATTGAAATAGAATCTTCCCAACCGAAATAGTGACGTTTAGTGTTTTTTTACAGGATCTATACCGCGTAATAGTAGGCATCGGCATCCTATGTCGACGATCACTGATTATATGTGTAATTCTATGTAATTTAAAATGCATTTTGAATAAAAGCGATGACCACAAGGATGAAATATATTTCGTTTCAAGACTATTTGTTGACTGATTCTTATTCAGAAGCGTTGTTGCTTTGTCAATTATTCCATTCGAAATAGAGTGTTTATTAGGCGCTGGAGTCTTTTAGGTATATAACTTACTAGTGCTTATTCAAAAACCGTTTCTCTCCTATTTAGCGTTTCGGAAACATTATAATTTTAAGTATTTGCTTTGTTTGCAGTGATCGAGTATCAAGTGTGGATTATGCCCGGCCGGCAACTTTCAGGGCCTTCACAGACCACCGCTAATATCTACATGAAGATAGGCGGGGAACAGTGCAATACTGAACTGATAGCTGTGCCAAAAAACTGCCTCGAATTTACTTTTAAGGTAACATACAACGTGTAGTGAAGCGTAAAGCTCTCAGATTGCAAAGTAGTCAAGATTTAAAAAAATATTCCTTGGGGCAACCACGGCAAAGTGTGATTTCCTTTAACAAGGTAGTTTAACATTTTTTTTGCATTTCAGCATCAAAACTTAGGAGTGATGACTACATTACTGGTTGGTCACGACAACTCAGGAATGTTTCCAAAGTGGCTTCTAGATTCTGTTGTCGCCAGAAACTTATTTACCGGACAGGTTGGTATTAAAACGCGTCGTATGCGCGCCACAAAAACAATGTAAAATTGTAAATCTAAAAGAGATATTTTCTGTTTTTTATTTTTGGAAAATACATACAATAATGCAAGAAACTTCACATTAACAAAAATTATTACCTTTTCTTTTCTGTGCGCCTTTATCTGAAATATTTTTATTAGTTCTATTTTTAGTTTTGTTTTTTCTTGTCGCAGACATATGTGCTTCCATGTTTTCGTTGGCTGGGAAGGAACGTTGATGACAACAGCATAGAGCGCCTCCTACTGGCCGAAATTGTTCCACACGGCGAAAATGTGACAAATTCTATTTCTCGAATGGCGGCAAAAAGGTCCGTACTGTATTAATTTTCAGCAAGTGCTTATATAAGTCTCGTCTAGCAGTAAAATTGATCAAATTTTTTAACGGTCACAGTAGGAATCTAAAGTAAAAATTTTACCACCTGACTTTTTTAGTTTCTAAATTTTAATTTCAAACGAAACATGATACATCTGCTCTGTAGTTTATGTTGTAAAGTGAATGAAATGTCAAGCGAGTATAGTAAGCCCTATTTAGGACAGTGCAAGCCACTGTTATAGTTGGTGTCATAACTCTGTGCTTATTTATTTGCATTCAACTAAAGCATGGTAGTGCTTCATTTTTGTAATAAAATTCATAATTAACCGTAGTTTGTGTAAGCGCTTGTTTTCTATTTCAGATCATTTTCCACCGCAACTGTACCGGAACTGCAGGAGAGAGTCGGACAAGCTGTCAACGACATTTACAAATATTTTCATCACCCCTCGCGTGAACTCAGTCAGACAAAACTTGCCGGACCACCAGCGATGTACACCAAGCTATTGTACACCCTCGTGATGGCGCTGGAGGGAGTTTTTACGCACGGCATGAAAAGCTCGACGCGACTGTTCAGGTGGAGTTTAGCTTTGTTAAATGTATTCAAAGTAAACTTATTAATGAAATATCCTTGCAAGCAAAGGCAAAGGACTGCGACGATTCAGGATCATTAATTCATGATTGCAGGAAATTTTAAAGTGAAAACAGTAAATCAGTCGCTTTATTTTATTATTTTTATCTTGCTTATAAAAGCGAAATGCTTTTGTTTGTAAAACAATAACTGTATTCAAATTTATATTTTGTGGGAAAGTTGGTCCCCCATTTTGAGCAAGCTTTTTAGTCCATTAAACCAGGTCATACAATTTTTTGTTACTGTTGGACACTTCATTAACTTAGACGTAAATTAAAGTGTCCGTCGCCCGATTAAATTTTTTTTAATGTAAAATGATTTCGAGCCATGCACAAGCATAAGTAATCTATTTTTATAATGCGTAATCTAGGGAATAGTCTGTATTTAAAAACCAACTAGGATAGCACCTAAAGATAACATAAGATTAATTTTGTTTTCAGCCGGCGCCGCTTCTTTGCCTGGGACGTTGTTATGGAAACCGTTCTCTCGCTTCAAGGTAACGGCAACGGCGAAGTCACCGAAACGACAGACAATAAACTCTCTGCTACATTGCCGCCTAGCGGAAGCACTGTTGCAGCGGGTGGCGATTGGTTTTTAGGTAAGCAACGCAAACGCCCAATTCGGACAAAACTCGGGGTACAAATAAATTGTAATGTGGTAAGGTCTTGAACTAATCGACATCGCTTTATCCGGATCTTCGCCTTATCCGGACAAATTTGTTGGTCCAAACGGGTCCGGATCAACCGAGGTTTACTGCGATATATTACTTAATCATTTGTGGCTTTTTCTGTGCCATTATAGTTATTATGTTTATGGGACCTTTATTGCTCTCAGTTGATGCTGCACAGTAATGATGTTTTTAGTCAGCAGCAAGTTTTGCAGCTTTGCTGTTGGGGTAAAAACCCCAGAGATGTTGTGGCCTGATTACACATTGTGTGACGTTTGTCTGACGTCTGTAAGGGTTGCAGCGGCGTCAGACGCGCTACCATGTACAAAACATCTTGAATAGCCCACAGCTGAATAAGTCGTGATGATTTCGTCTAATGGTAATCGACTAAAAAAGTGATATTTTTCGACTTGCTTTGTGTTAAATAATGCACCTGAAATAATGAACTAAAGTCGGCAACATTGTGTTTTTGGCAAATAGAAACCCTGTACGAATTTTGAAATGAAAAACTTTTATCATGTCCATTAACCTACGGCAGGGCGCCTTTCAAAACCCAAAGTAACGCATACATGCAGTTTTAAAGTTCCCCACTTCGATTATGATCGAGACTATGTTGGATATTGGCTATATACTTTAGCAGCTAACTTAAGTAACGGTAAAGATAGAACACTTCTGATAACCCTTAAATACGATGCAGCTAAATTTAGCACACCTTGACAGAATACCTCGCATTTCAAAGGTTTTTGAACAATCCTTGCTTTAAAAACGCGATTTTTTTCCTTTTGCTCGTGTGACCCCCAGTCTAACCGCAGCCAACCCTAAATCTGCTGCCGAGTAATGTTATCCTCTGGGTAAATAAAAGTGTGTCGTGCACGATTGAAACTATGCTAGCCACATTCACCGCAAGCCACAAATATGCCAACACAAAAAGCTGCCGTCAACAAAGGCTTTAGGAGCTGTGATTTTTTGTCCGCGTTTTTAACCGATATTTTGGGTGTTGAAAGAGTGACTGGACTTGAAATTTACTTTGCTGACTAAGCTGGCAGTTTACTAAGCCCCTGAAACCTCGGTCAAGATAGTTGAAAGTTTAAAAGCTCTCGTATTGAGCTTGGTGTTGAAAAATAATACTAACTTTCTAGGAAAAATTAAGGCCTTTTAATATTTTTGCTATAGTTATTAACTATTCGATATACCCTTGTAACTATTTATAGTAATACCCTTGTAACTATTCGATAGCAAAAATTCTTACTGTGTCAAACTTTTACTGCCGATGTCATTTCTGTAACTATTAGGTTTTCTTCTAAACATTACATTTTAAACCAGGCAACCGCGACCCACCTTCAAAACCCACATCTCAAAGAAAATCTCGGAAATCTTCCCAACGCGATAGCAGGAGGGACCGTGATGACGCTATCGTGAGCCAGTCAAGGTGTGTAATTGTGATGTCATATAGTATTACACCACGTTTTATGCTTAACTTGTTTCAATCGAAGCGATCAAATCAAATCCCTGGCTCCTTTTGAAAGGACAGAGTTACTTCTTTTTAAACATACAAATATATTTTTTAGGAGAGAGAATATTTAGTCAGTCGATACACGAATTCGACTTTAATCGGACCATACTGGAATGCATATGTAAAATTATTATACCAAATTGTGGTCTTTGAGGACGAACCACGTTAACAAATACTACATTTTTATGGGTCCCATGAAGGGGACACAAGTTGTTTTTGTCCGTATTTTTTTTTGTCTAACGCTGATTTGTAATGCTCGTTTGGTCAAGAAAGAGTGCTTCAAATTTATTCAAATTTGGACACATGTTAGTTATTAATCTGAACTTGATCCTCCAGAAGTTTGACCCCGAATGGTCCAGCGGTTCACCCACAGGTGTCCGAAACATAAAATTTTTAAAGCTGGTTTGTAATGCTCGTTTGGCAAAGAAACAGTGCTTCAAATTTATTCAGATTTAAAAAGATGTTAGTTACTAATCCGGATTTGATCCTCCTAAAGTTGGGTTAATGCTTTCTGAAAAAAATTCCTTTGCAATCTAAAAACCACCGGAATATTTGTTTACCGTAAATGCGCACAAACGCGCGTGTGGGGACCCATTCGTTTATTCTTACAAAAACAATCATGTGTGTTGATCAAATAATGTGTATAGTAAATTGGTAAACAGGATATAATATATGTAATGGAAGTATATCAGAAATCCATTTTTCTAGTTTTTATTCTGTTTGTAGTAATTTAAGGTTAACCAATTAAAGGCCTGGCTCAGATTTTGAAACTAATTGTACATGGCATTGGTTTTACCCTAATTAATTGAATAAAAGCAAACCAGCTTACATTTCAGTTTTTGGCTGCTTTCTTTTGTTGCTGGAAACCATTACTTGTAACATTTCTCCGGATAACATGTCCTACATCGCTGCCAATGGTCTTTAAGCTTTTTTTACAAGGTTTGCGAAACTTGTTCAATGAATAATGCATCGTAAGTAGGATAAATTAACCGATTCAACCTAAAGATAATCCGATTCCCAGCACAAGCTTCAAGCTGATGCCGCGGGTAACGCAAGAAATTACATTGCCCTTTTGGGAAAAAATAGGTTATCCAAAATTACAGGAAATGGTAAAATAGAAGGGTAAAACACTTGTTTTTCCGGTAGATAAGAAGACCTAAAAACAAAGATGTGTACCTGTTGTATATTCGTGAACTAAGCATCGTATACATGCATAAAAGTGGAAAACTTGTATTGCTAATATGTTTACATTGAGTTGAACACTTGCAGTGACCCACTACTTTGTGCAATAAACTTATGTCGTATGGTCGACACTTAATTGTTGACATCCAAACAACATTAGACAGTTAGACTATTTCAATTTTGACCAAGGTCTATAGTACCATCTATGTTTGATGTAGTCCAATAATTTAAGGTCTTAATGTCAAACCTGGTACTAGAAACAAAAGTCGTCAATTTTGCGGCACCTACGCACAAAACGTCAAAACTCGAATGTAACCTAACGCGTAAATTGCCTTTGACCCACCCACTACAACACTGAAACTGGACGGAAAACATGTTTTTGCAGCTTGGAACGTGAAAGTGCCGCTCTATCTCGCATGTGTGACGTGGCAACTCGGATATCTGGTGGTGACGCTTCGGGTCAAACCCAACCCCAACAGCAACAGCAACGTCTCGGCAAGGACGATATGTTTTATTTGCTTATGCTGGTCGGAATCAAAGAGCAGAATTTGACACTGTGGCTGCGAAAAACATCAGAAGTAGCGAAGGTTTGTATTATTTTTTCGTACATTTTCTTTCTTTTTTTTTGCATGAAACTCTTTTACACAACACATAGCGCCTAAGCCGTAACGGAAGTGAACGCCAGTCATAAATTTGACTTATATGGTTGCGGCGGTTGTATTAGCGCAATTGCTGGGTAATATACTTACCACAAAAATTCAGACGTAGGTTTGACGCAAGAATCATAAAACAAATTTGCTTTCTCCAGCTCTCGGTTTTCGTCACAAAGTTACCTTTATAAGGGCCAGTATCAAAAACACTTCGTTTAAAAAAGTTTGTGCAGCAATTGATCTATTAATTGTTACGCCAAGTATGTGTCCTGTGATAATGTTCTGAAAGCTTTCGGTCAACCAATAATATGATGTTTGTTTGTACTTCGTTCATATTTCATATAATTGCTGACAGTTCTACAGGTTTGCCTTAGACTTGTTTTTAGCGGCACACTCAAAACGAATGCAAAATTAGTGGCACAAATTTTGTTATGCGAACGAATTTGAGATTTCGTTTTCGGACAATCGAAAGATGTTGAGAGGCGTAGTGACTGTGCGTAAATCGATCTGTAAGCCGCATTTTGTCGCGCGCAATTCCTGGAAAAGTGGTTTGCACGTCAATAGAAGGCGCCCAGACAACCATGTTTATAGACTTGTGGCTGAACTGTAGGAAGATGTCAGTTCTTACTATAATTAATCGCTAAAAAAAGCGAAATATACCAAATCCTGACATACTCGGTGTTATCAACATGTAATTTAAAATTCCCAACTTTATTGTTTTCTTATCAGCACTGCTTATGCTGTACTTTGAAAAGATTTAATTTGTTTTTGAATGATTTATCACTTGGAAAGTTTAACGTTTGTTGGCCTCATCAGGTCGAGTAAGCTACCGCGTATTATCTTAAACCGCTTCTATCCCCAGCGGCCATGAACAATACTCAAGTACGAATTGATTGCGCAAATTCAATTGTATTGATCCCCTTCTATAACCCGTATGTCATGAAAATCAATTTCAAATATGTTTTCTAACTCTGTCCGCAGACCGCGCTCGTAAACGATTTTCAATCAAACACTATTGGCATTTTGACCATTCCCTCAAAGTCTTGGAAATGTTTTCTTTCTGTGCGTCTAACGCGAACAAGTTCCAAGTACAAAACACTAATGTAGTGGCTTTGCGTCAGTCAAAGGCAAAACACTTCAGAAATTCTGTTTCAAAATTGTTTCCACCAAATCACCCTAGTTTATCTCATTCAACCCACTCAAGTTCCGCACAACACACGGCACCTAATCCGTAACGGAAGTAAGAACGCCGCCCTCTTGGCTTATGTGGTTGCGACGCTTGTTTATTTGCTCACTTGCGTATGCGTCTCACCAGTCACCAACCGACGCAACACAAAACATCTATTTTGTTCCTGGCATTTAGCGTTTCAGCATATTACTTCCTTCCCCCGTGCGTCCATTAGCGCAAACGTGCATAATTAAATACGAACCTATACTTTACTTTTTGGGACGTTCTCGTTTTCTCCTTTCGACAAATTTCGACGTTGTAAACTTCTTTTCCAAGGGTGAACGCTGTGTTTTTCTTAGGTTTTTTTTTACCTCGGTTTGCACAAAAGCGGTTTTTATTTTTTTAAATATTTTTGCTTGGAAGGGCATCTGGATAAATGCACGAATTTTATTTACGAACTTGCATTTTACTCAAATTCGGGTCATCGTACGAGTCGCATTTACTCCTATTAATTTTTGTCCGAAAAAAAATGGTTCTTCTCCTGGGCGTATTTTCGTTTTTGACCTTTTTATGTCGTCATGTTAAATGTCCAAGAAAATGAGAAGTGGTTTTGTTCTACATTCCAACCAATTATATATGCCATAAGCAAAATATTTTTATTTGTATTTGTAAATGCATGTTTGGGGCAAATTCTTTTCTTAAAAAATATCGCAGGTAATCCACATCTGACTCAGGTGATTTACAATTTACACTTTCAGATAAAATGTGATATAACTGTTACAGAACTCCAACCATTCAATATAAGGAATTAAGCATTGCATTTGCCTTTCTCTCAAAGTCAATTGTGAATCGCAGTTGACAAAAAAATCAATGCTTTGTGACAATTGCGAGCAACCACCTTTTTTCCGTCGTGTCAGTCACCAAAATCTCTTTACCTTTTGGGGATTTCAGCATGCGGGGATCAGTTAACCTGACAACTCATGGGTGGCCATAGGCAAACTGCGCCAAAAGATATTGTTGCGCCAATTATAAGCGACCCATGGTTGAAAACCCACGAAGGGTCACAGCCTTGTGCTTACAGAAGCGTTGCTTACTGGGTTGCCGTTTTTATTATGTCAATTCTCCCAACGCCCCTTTTGTTTCCGGTTGGTGTTAAGTAACGTCGCCTTGGCCTAAGTATTTTACAAGAATTGTTATTTTAATTGGATATAGCAGGTGGAAAATGATTTTTTGGTGTTGCTTTCCGGCGAATGCAAGCCTTCAAGCGAGGGAGTGTTTGTAAATATAGTGCAACAATGTCTTTTAAGATGAAACTTTCCCAACTATTATTCCAGTTTTTATTTTTGTATGTGTTAGATTTCTAAATGTATTCACCATAGGCCATTTTCAGGGTAACATTAACCATTTTTGACAATTTTAGGGTTGTCAGCATATATATGAAGACTCTGCGTTCCTCTGCGACACCTCGGCGGTGGCTTTCCTGTCCCAAGTTCTTGGAATGTTGTGGAAATTTGACACACCGCTCGATAAGCATCTGCTTCGTGGGTTTAATTTTGGACCTTGACAGTACGACTTGAGTAAGTTCTTAAACAAAAAGTGAGAATTGACTGAAAACATAAGGGTTTAATGCACAAAACGGGTTGATGTGTCGGTAAGTCTAAATGCATTTTTTTATTTATTTTTTATTGTAAGGTTGCGGGCGAACATGGTAAAGTGTAATTCACAGTAATCTTCATCGTCGTGGATTAATTCTAGACAGTTCGGTTGAATTATCTGTTAACACAAGCTGCGAGACAAAGAAACCTGAACCTCAGTTTGTTTTGTAAACTTTACGTCCCATCGCCGTAATCCACAAAACTTGTTGACGATTTTGAGCATGTCGATGGAAAGAAATGAATTTGTAACTTCACCAATCGTCGACTTCCTCTACACATAAACAACTCAATGGAGTAAACGCTCTCTCGTAAACAAGTTGTAACACCTGGCTCTAGTATTGTCCTTGAGGCTTTATGCAAATGAATTCAAAGTAAAGGATTTAAGAACTCGTCTAAAAATGATTTTTGGATTTTTTAACAGATACAAATACGTTTTATTAGACTTAATATTTACCTCTTTCTCCTTTGTTAATTCGTGGACGTTTGGACAAGAACAAAAAAATATTTTTTTTGACGAAAATTCGTTTGGTTAAAGCCAATTCGCCATGCATTTAGTAAATTTTGTATCAATAGGCAGTTCTAGCAGTGATCAGCAAAAAGTCAAAACAGTCTGAAACAACAGACTCGACATTGCGGAGACAAGCTAATGCGCACGTCATGTAAAACGAGCATGCAGTTAAAATGCATTTGCCATCCTTCCATCTATACTTGTCCCCCAACCGCAACGAGCCACATTTCGCATTTGAAACGTCCCAATTTCTGCACGAGCAAAATCAACGGCACCCGCAAGCCACTAACTGCTTCGTCTGAGCCACGTTCCATCACTCATACCTTCGTTAAGTGCTGTCACTTACCGACCTAATATGATTACAGATTTCAGCACTCAAAGTACGCTGTTTTTTCTGTTTCAGGCTTCTATATTTGACACGCACACACTTTTCTTTCATTGTCAAGTTTCCACCGATGACGTAACCATTCCATGGTCATGTGACACGTCACGCATCGTGTATTTCCTCAGTTTACGCCACGGAGATTGCAGAGCCAATATTTCAGGTTTTGTAACAAGCAATTCCCATGTGTTTGCATTTAGATTTACACCATACATAAGTCAAGTTGATTTTACGTTTATGTTTAAAATTTCCAATTATGACCGAATATTAATCAAGCTTACATGTTGCCCACGCATGCCAGTCTGGCGTCCAATTCTAAAACTGTGACGTCAAACTACGGTCGACTGTGCGATATTTTGTGTTTATCAGTATTATGTTATGTGTGTTTCCATTATTTTCACATGTTTTCAGTGTTTGCGATATGCTTGTTTCGTGCCTATTTTTAGTTTCAGAAACCTATTACTGTTGGTAGAGGCGGTCTAATATTTCGCTGAAAGCAATATTTGGCCCCACGAAAATGTTTTTTTTGTTTAATTCCTACAAAACAAGACAAAAATAAAAACCGCAAAAAAATCTCAAAACAAAAATAGTGTGAGACATTTTCAAGCCAGGACAACATTTCAAAACCCTGCCGTACATGTATATTATGGATGGCTTTAAACAATTATGTGCTAAAGTATCGACAAAGCGGCGGTTAAATGGCATGGCTTACGAAAACTTTAGTCTTCTTTCAGGCCACTGGAACGCACCCTAAACACTGCATGGTAATTCGGTCCAGGCGCCGTGAGTCTGCGCCTTAATAACAGCGATTGTCCTTGTGACTCACACCCAATTTACGGCATTATTCTAAGGCTCTAGTCGTTTTGTAATAAGCCTACTGCATAATCCTCAATGTTGTACTCTGTAATTTTTGTACCAATATGAGACCAGAAAGTATTGCAAATGCATTTTATTTCAATTCTCCTTCCATAACTTTGAGAACGTTTGACAAGGACATCCGCAATAATGCTTTTTGTTGAAACATCTTCATGCATTGTCCATCTAAAAATGTCGTGCTGGGGGCATATTATTGATTTATCTTTTCTCTTTACCAAACAACTAAAGTACCAATATTAAATACAAAAGGTAAAAAAGTATTTGTCCCTGTTTTAAATCTAAATATCATCCAAGACTGCGATTTTCAATACATTTTCAATCTCCAACCACCCAAGTAGGACAACCGTCCATTGTTAACTTCGATCGTATTATTTCTATTGATCACAGACTCGAACTGGAAAATGCAAATTTTAACAAATGTCTGCAAACGAAGGCTTGTTTTACGAGATCTTTCCGGTTTAATTCAATTTTTAAAACGAGTTACCTCCACAAAGCTTGCTTGCTGCCTACATTCCATAAAAAGGTGTTTTCCCTACCTAAATCTATGATGTTTTAATCCCAAATTTTCTGTAACTGCACTAAATCTTTATAGCAACTCAATAGCTCTGGCGTTACATGAATAATTTACGATACGTGGCTTTATTCTGTCGGGGCACAGTTATTTCATGTCAACGAATTTTGTTATTTCATGTCAACGAAGTTAAACTGCCGTTTTTTTGTTGCACAGCAAATCGCATTTTTTCTACTGTGTGGTCAAACGCTTCACGTTAGCTCCTTGTTTAACAAACCTACAACACTTAGGTCCATATTTAAGCATATTGACCCAGTTTTCGATATTAAACAATGTGTGATTGAATGAAGCATACATATTTCAAGCCATGTGTGTCAGTACTACTAACGTTCTTTACTTTTTTTCACATGTTGAATTCGTACTTTGTGTTCTTTTTTTATTTTCATGCATCGTGTGCCGTTAAATTCAAAATGAAACTGTTATTCTGTGCAAATTGAAAACAAGTCTGTTCAATGAGTACGTGCATCCATAGAAGTATTTGTCAGTTTGGGGGATAATTCCTTGTTATTGTTTTCGAGATACGACCATTGCGTGCTAAAATACGTCACATGATTGATCTGTGGCTCTTTTGGAGATTTTCTATTAACTTGACTCGACCATGGCCCAAGTCGCCACTCGACTATACTTAACGTATAGACTGAAAACTCGAGCCTAAGTTTATCATGACATGCTTTTTATATATAAGTTGTACTACTCCTAGGAAATAGTGTAACTCATGCCGACGGGTGTTATTGTACCGGGTAATACAATTAACAGTTCTTGCTTCTTTACTGCGGGTAAGGATTCTTGTTTACGCTGCAATGTCAGTTGTGGTTGTTGTAATGTGTAACTAAATTGTAATCACGTTGATACATACGAAGTGTAGAGAGATATTGGTTTCTTGACTTCATGTTAAGTGGCCAACAACACAACTTATTCAAAACCGCAATTTTAAACCTCGCGTCAATCGAAGCCCTTTTGAGAGTCTGACTGGACGGTAATTCCCTGTTAAAATGTAGCAATAACTTAATTACCATAATACGATGATCTCAACACAGCTATATATTTTCAAAAAATGACGTTTTTATTGTTGCATTTCCTATGGTTGCCAAGGCGCTTGCAATTTTCCTTGATTGTCGACCGATGTGACCACACCCTGGAACAAAGTGGATTGCGAACAAGCCCTAAATGCAAAGTACAATCCTCAGGGATTTTTCTCAGGTAGTCTTTCCTTAGCACAAAATAATTGGATTTGAATCCTGCAACTACATTTCTGCAACCAATTAATTGCACTCTGGGACAGCTGAAAAGTTAGCTAAGGCTCGATCGATGTTTGCGTGCACAGAAATAAGAAAGCGGTTCTTTGGCACGTTCGTGTGGGAAACCATTGTTTGAAGCTGACAATTAAAGTGGTGTGCAGGTTACGATATGATTGAAACGCTGAGCACGTACTGTTTGTGCCATTCTGTGTCGCATAAAAAACAAATTACTGCGATTGGAATGATTCATGTGCATAAAAAACAAAGGACTTGAGTTTTAAGCGACGTAAACAGTAATATACCTTTTCTCAAGAGGACATTGGCACATAATTGAGAAAACTTTTACACGCACAAATTGTACAAAAACCTTTGTGTTTGTGACTTTCCGTAAATAAGTTTATCCCTTCAATACTTCCATACGAAGGTATTACAGGAAAAACTTTTTTGTTTCCTGCATTTATGCGTTACCTGTGTTGTGTACCTACAGTTTCCCTAAATATTGTCTACCCTTTTTGCTTTGTCTAACAGACACTAAGGAACTATATCGAGAGAAAATACTATACCACAGATATTTTCTCTTTTACAACGCATTGATTAACGCCCTTTTGTCTGCACAAAATGTACTAGGTTACACAGGAGAAGGAAAATTCATCAGTTGCACACCTGTCCTTCCACGACCTAATGTTGGGTTAACCACGAAGGCGCTTTCCCTGGTGTCTCATTTATAGTTGCCTCAGCGTATTATCAAACTCATATTGCAGGTTATCAAGAAGGAAGTTGGTCAGATCAGACCTAAGCCGTCCCCACTGGAATTCCACAAGCACAACAGTCGTCTTGCCGTGTTGATAAAATAATCACGCTCAGTCATCAATCGTTATTTGTGCACCAGGGTGGTGGACTTCCGTGGACAGACAAGCGTCTATCTGTCCTTACTGGGTACATTTCGCAGTCATGTCCTATAACTTTTGTCGTGTTTAGAAGTTGTGTGTTGGTTTGGAAATGCCCACATTTTCTTATGGTCCCAACACAAATAGTTTAGTCACGTACGATATTTCATCGCATCCTGGCCATTTTGCTCAGGGTTGAGATAAGGTTTTTAAATCCGCACGCATATGATTAAAACATGCCGATGGACACCTTTCAATCTCGAGACGCGACCTCTTCATTCAGTTTAACATTCTGTACGGATCTATGTATTCGCAAACAACGTCTTGGTGGCATTTTTTCTGTTTTGCCCTAAAGAGTATTTAATAAAAGATATTAGGCATAGCAATAAACATTCAAAATTTTGTTATTTTTTAATCTTTGGGACTCCCGAGGCAAATCCTGCGCTAGATAATTGTTTTAGGTTTATGTTTAAAACACTTATTACACATAACCTATGTTTGCAAAAAAGTGTTTTCGTGGCGCTAACTTGACTCGATTCAAACAAATCTTGTCAAACCAAAACATGAACTAACCCAATTACTGCCAACCAGACCTGCTTAGTTTCCAATGAATAACTGGAATTCATTCAGGCAGTTGATGAGTATCAGAACAGATCAGTTTCTAATTATCAATCTTATAAACAGGTAACCTATCAGAAAAGTAGTGAACATATCACGTACATCTCAATCGACATGATATTTGTATAGTCATGACTTAACGTCGTAATAAGTCGCCATTTGTACAGCCGTGTATCTTTTACTTGTTACAATCCCTTCTTAAATTTAATTTACGATATTCTCCCTTTCTTGCGCCAGATAAACAACTCAGAACTGGATAGATACATACAAAACATAGTGAGGTATTTTGTTTGGCCTATAGCAAAGAGCACATGAAAACCAATTCTCATTCTAAAATACCTGCTATGTCTAAGATGTGATAATCCGAAAACGACTGCATTGTGGTAGATTTTATTCTGATCAATTGTTGTTGGTTTACAGTGGCCTGTCAGGAAAGGCGCGTACTGCCAACAGAATACGTTATGTCTTCAAATATGTGACTGGTGATTGTTTGAAGGCATTCTTTTTTAATATGCCTTGACTTGCAAATGTAATTTTTTAGAAAGGTTTTCACGTTTCCTTTATGTTACCGTTTACTAATTATGTTTTTGAATGTAGCCCAATCCCTTGCCCTAATTACCACATCATTCCAGAGCAACTTAAGTGTGCTTTAGGGCCATAAAAGGGGATTAAAGGCAATTTTAAAAATGCGGTAAAATGGGGGAAAGACTGGAATGTAGTTGAGGTTATGCCGGATATCGCAGACAACGAACAACTCCCTCACGCACTCGACGTTCAGTGTCCGGACCAAAATAAACTTTTACAATTCAAAACATGAACGTGAATTGACGTCGAGAAAAGCTACTTGTCTGTAGATTGTAACATTTCTATTGTAACTATGATTGCTGTTAAAAGTAGATCAATATAAAGGAGAATTTCAATTTTTGAAAAGCTATAAAAATGGCAAGAAAGCGATTTCTAAAAATGCAGTGCAATAGTCAGAGAACTTGACCTCTGATACAGCGAACGCTTCTGGTCACTTCAGGCCGAAATGCAACTGTGACATTTTCTCTTTGCACTTGCCTTCGCCGATCTTGTTTTAACGCGTAAACTACCAGGTAAGCTTCGATTCGCGGCGCTCTATCAGCGAGAGAAATCTCTTTCACAGGGGAAAAAGGCAGGTTGTCTGATTATTTCTTGTCGACGCGCTGGTTGTGGGCTCATATAAGCCTTATGTGCTTGCATTCGGTGCGTCGTTCTGTTTATCTTTAAAGTTAAACTCAAAATATCAATGCAAGTTCCCAGTGCAGGGTAGAAATGTCAGTGCATAAGTTATGAAGAAAACAATTTTACCTATAGTTTTGCAGTGTCGTTGTTGGTATCTAACTTACTATACTTTTGTTTGTGATTGCAGTGTAGAAACATTTACCGCTTGAAAACTCTGCGCGGTTTTACTTACGTAACAGCACTTGCTTGCAAGGCTTTACTGGAGTTTAAGGCAGGAATAGCTGACGAGCAGACAAAGAGCACAGCAAATCTCAAGATCGTCAGGAGTATAAGGCATCATGAACAACGCCCGTGGTCGCGCTATCTTGATGAGTTCGGCGTTGGCGAGCCTTCCCAGGCCCCACGTTATCCGGCGTAGCCAATCAGCAACAGCCGGAGCCGCTCCCCGTTCGGTACGGGTTGTGGTTCTCGGAGTTGGTGGTGTTGGGAAAACAGGTTGGTTAAAAATTTGACAAAAAATTCAAAAATAAATCGTATGTTAAGATTGTGTTTTTGCAATGTCGAGTTTGTGAAAAAGAAGTTTTGTATCTTCGATGATAACATGTCTACATCATAACTCTGCTGGTTTGGAACGTCGTTTTTGTAACTTGACGTACGAGGAATCGTAAAAGTTCGAGTCGCGCCTTGATTGATTAATCCGCGACCCGTTAGAAGCTCAAGGCGGCCAGCAGGAGGCACTTTCTTGGCACGGCGTTTTAAATCACTGTGACCTTGGCCGATAAAGCGGCGATTTGAAATATTTTGCTTTCAAATAAAGTCTTTGGTCTGTTCTGCTTTGGCCCCTTGTGCGTGCATGAAGTTTGTATTACAAGTGGGAAGCACGGAATTGAAGTTCATTTTTCAACATTACGTGCAATTTGCTGGCAATTTACATGAATTTGGGGTTTTCAATAGTTGTCGTTAGCATCAACTTTGTCGCAATTCACTAACATTTACTCAAAACTAGGAATAAACAAACTACGTTAAGTTGATTTTGAATACTGCCACGAGTTGGAAAGTTGAATTCCGTGTCAAATTCGCGAAAGTTTGGCCAAAACGGCGTCGGTAAAGTATCATTTCGGCGAGACCTCACAAAACAAGATAGCACGCTTACGCCACTCAGAACTAGTCGACAGTTCCAGCAAGCGAAGATCGGCGGCAGCTCAAAACGAATTTTCGGGCACTTAACTTAATTGCGACACTGGTTAGCCTGAACTTGCCGAGATAAGAGCGAGCTTGTCCACCACCCACTTGTGAACGTTTGAGACTTTCTAGAACTGGTGCGTGGAAACCTTTGGGCCTTGCTTTCAGGGCAAAACTATTTGTAATTGCTTTAGAACACACATTGTTTACGCATCAAGGACGTTTCATGTTGAACTGATGTACGTTTCAATTGATTGTAATTACCCGTTGCAAAACACTTTTTGAAAAGTAAAGCCAATATATATATATATCACAGTCACAAGAGTTTTTCCCCCAAAATAATCCGAAAATCCTAAGCCGATATTTTAGCAAAATATCTGTAAAAAGATGTTTTGATGCGGATGCAGGTCGATAAATATTTGCATTTGCGATGGTTACAGTCTTCGAGAAGTCACACTGTCTCTGTCAATGTAACGCAGACCACACGGCCTCATTGAAAGCTCGCTTGTTTTGACTGTCGCTGAACGCTTTGTTGCCAATACAATCAAGCGCCAGCCGTTCATTACATGGACGAATACAACGACCATCGCTAGTCAATTTGCTGGTTGGTGCGCAAAAGCAGAACGCACAAAACGACATTTGGCCTCTTTCACCTTAGCCATGTTATGGATGTTGATGATTTGCTTGATTTGTATTGGGCACACTCTAACTGATGGGTTGTGAGTATGCTGACCGACGTAGCCGTTACAAAGTGACATTTTGTTCTTCGCTCCAAGTCAGTTTGACGCAAAAGGGGCACGTGAAAAGTGTTTGGTTGCGGGGTGTAAGGAGCCCAATTGCACCAGTCCTTTGTTCGATAGTTAAAACCGGTTTTGCTGGTGCTTTGTGTGGTGTTTAACCGTGTATACTCATGTTCACGTTGTAAACATTTTAGACTTGACGTCAATATTACCCACACTTAAACAGATAGTTGTAAAATTAAAAAAAGCTAGTTGTAAAATTAAAAAAAAACTTTAAATGTAAATAGCGACTCCAGATGGACGTGCGCTTACGATGACGACTGATTAAACCTCAGTGGGCTACAAAGTCTAAAAGTGCCCTTGGCTCCCTATTGTTCTTTACATAGATTTTTCGGCAGCAATAGAGAATATGCTTGCTTTAAAAGGCCCCCTAAAAATGCTTTGTCTGACGTTCGGAAAAAAACACCATCAATCGATGTTTTCCTGAAGGTAAATCAGACTGTGTTTCGATTTAAGACCCAGATCGAATTGCCCAGATGACTTAACCGCAAAAGGTCAACTGGAAAGCGTTTAGTAGCCTCTTACTAGGATTTGCTTTTAAATCCGCCGTTTTGTACGATGACGATTCGAACATGGCGGGAGAAAGACATTTGAACATTGCCACACCTTTGATGCGCACTCTAACTTCTGTCCGTTGGAGCTCTGTTTCGCTTGTAGAACGCTTCTAAAACCACACGGTAATTCGCGGAGGCAACGACTAATCGGCGCCAGAATCGTGGTACGTCTTATTCTTTACATACCTGGGCTGTTTACCCTCGAAAAGATACAATAATCTTGCAGCATGCGAAAAGTCTTGCTCTATTTCCACCGAAAACGGACGCCTTTACTAACTGACACAAATTAATTACTGACATAACAAGCTTATGTATCTTTTCGAATGTAAAATTATTGAATGATTTTTTACGTGCAAATGTGCCTTAAAGTCTTTTTATAGGCAAGCAGATATAGGAAAGGTACTAGTTCCATTTGTATATTACTGGAATGTGACGCAATTTATATTGCTTCGTCAAGTTGTGCAATAGCCGTATAATTGCGTATTCGATCGGTGTTCGTGGCGTAATTTTCGCTGAGCAACAGTTAATTATAAGTTATAGGGCCACAGGAATGCTATCTAACAAGGCAGATTGGCTGCGAAGCGGGCATTGCACCTGTGGCCGATTTGCAGAATTTCACGCCTTCATATATATAAATTTGGCCACGCTGCACCTATAAACAACACGTGGTTTCATTAAATTGTGACAAGCAAGACGCAAATATTTTGCCAAAAACTTCAAACCACGCAAAAACTACAGACTATTTATTTTGGGCGAAAACAAAATGGTGTTGTTGGATGTCTTTTTGTGTAAACGCTAAAACACACGTGTATGAATGTGGTTGATATCAAATAAAACTAGATTTAACCCTGAAATACGGACATGGAAGCACACTGTTGGTTGCGTTAGATACAACAAAATCGACGTCTTTCCTATGCAAAGTACCACAATAACAAGACATCCAAGCTAATTTTACTTTTTGAAACGTTGTGACACCATACCAGCAACTTGACCGCGCCACCGTAATCCCGTTGCTTCTCATGCAAACACGTCTTAAGCAGACAAACTTGAAATATCTGCTGACATCAACAATCGACTTTACTTCGAAACTGCTGCGACACTGACTGCAGTGACACTGGTGACGTCATGCGATAAACGTCACTTAGGTGTCGTGATTAATTGTGGGCGATTGAGGCGTGGAATGTTTGCTTACTTAGCAATACCGGCAGCCGTTAACCTTCAACGAAGGATTTAAATACCGATAATGGATTACGGCGGCTCGTACATGTGTTGCCTGACAGATTGAAAATAACTGCTGGGTCCGTTGACCACAAGATAATTACGTCTTGGCCGTAAATTAGGTAACTTATAGTAACTATACACTATAATATAGTGCCTCAGAAAATCGTCTTTGGGAAACACAGAAATATATAGGCAGTAGCTTAAGTTCCTCAACAATGCGGTTAAGTGAGGGGATTCTTGCAATTCAATCCTGACTGGTGTGGGAGAATTGGAGAAAAAACACCAACTTAACAATTCTGCATCCGGTGTCACCCTAATCGCTTTGTTTGCATCGAAGGAAGTAGGATATTTTACTCACAAAGTAGTGAGCTGAGCGTTTGTTAAGTTCACATCGTCCCAATTTTAGACCTGTGCACTTATTTGTGCTTGTGACGTCAAATTAACCCCAAAACGAACATTTTGCGACAAGTTTTGTCGGGGACTCATCGAACCTACGTATAAAAACAATGCAGACATTCGAAAATTGACCTGGCATTTCCTTTGTGGCTTAGTTGAGCGGACGATCTGCCCCTTGGTTGGTGTAATCTTTCAGTGCCAAGCCCTAGGCTGTGTGTTGGGAAAGTACGAATTTCCTGTTTAGAATTATGCTCACTCGACGATGCAAATCGCGTCATACCTGACTCAGAGTGAATGAGCAGCCCCAGACGCATAAAACCTTAAATCGTTGTAGATAATATAAACGTAAACTCCCGATACGTCAGTTCATTTTATCGCTTACCGCGAAAGGCCGCGTTGCAAATGCGGTCACGTGCGTAAAGTGCAAAACCGTAACAAAATCCTGTGTCGGTTACGTCACAGACCAGTTTTCACCAGACCGTCCAACCGCTGGGGGGTTAACACACAGCGGCGTAGTTGATCCTTTCTTTACATCCATCAATCACATACAATCGGTTTGGGGTGAATAATTGTCCTTGCCTGGATGTATTAACACAAAACACACAAGGCGTTGTGCTATCAAAACATCTCAGTGATATTCGTTTGCAGGTTATAAAAGAAACTGATTGTCAATATTTTAACGAGTCATTCTGTCCTGTCGGTTCGACTGCCCAGTGGTGGGTGCAACTTCCTATACTTGGCGTGGTCACGGCCGATGCTCCTGTTACGCTACTCGTGGCGTCCTAAGCGGGTTTAACTTAGTAACGTTGAGTGGGTGGAGCGTGATTGACAGCTAATATTAGACCAAATGAAAAAACTGCGATTTCACAACAAGAGTTCAGCGGATAAATGGCCCAATAATGTTTTCAAACTCAAATCATTTACCGCTCAATTCAGGCACCTTTTGTCCGTTAGTACTTTGTTAACAACGGGCATGAGAAACAGTAGTAACTGATTTATTGTCTCAAAAGCGCATCAATATTGACAGATATGAGTTCATTTGATAACGCTCAGTCAATTCGAATTCCTCGCGTTGGTATTTCTTCGGTTTGAAAGAAAAACTGCGCGAGGCGTGACTTTGTTGCTTTTCAGAACCTCTCCCGTCTCTAGACTCATCGAGCAGTAAATATTCTACTACCTTAATCAAACATAACCTCGTCTACCGTAACAAAGTATCCCATTTAAAACGCATGATTATTTCTGGACATCGGCGTTACTGTAAATAGTGGCACCCGATTTGCGCATCGGGGCACGGGTTAATCATCCTTCACAGGCGTCGGGATGGGTAGATTGTCGGAAACCTGGAAGCATTCATTCTGCGAAATCCTGTTTGTATTGGCCTAAGGAGCTTTGTACATACAATCCTTATATCTCGGTTTTGTTTGACTTTGAGATTGTTTTCTGGCTAAGGGTCTTGCGCCGTTGCGCATAAAGATGTTTGTGACTATAAGTTTGCTTTCTTTAGTTAGGAGGGCGAGTTTTAAATTTCGTATGTAGTCACTTTGATGTGGAGGTGTGCGTGGCTCACTTTCAAAATTTCACGCTTGTTGCTCATCGTGTCCAAGTTAGGAGGCCATTAGGGGCAGTGTGGGCAGCTGGGTCTTTTTTCCAGGGCAGGCGCTGTGCCTTCGTTGACGTTTATCCGAAAGGAAACTGATACCTTAGAAGATTAGCGGCATACGGTGCCTGTGCTGTTTACTCAAATCTCGGGCGCAACTTTAGCTAACAATGCAGTTCCTTCACTCCTGGGAGTCCTACAGTTTTCGAAAACGTCAACGCCGAACTTGCTCGCCTGTGGCAACAGGATTTCGCCAGCCGTCTATAAATGTCATCTTAATCCACTCGTGGTGTTTGTTCGCCCAAACTCAGTAAAAACTGCGGTTTGGACACGCGACCAACGGACCATCGTCCTCCGTTTCTCCACCACTCGCCATGTTGTTTTTGTCATCGGGGCTCGTGCGTCACCCACTATGTACTACATCAACTCGCCTAATTGATTATTACGACGAGTTACTCTAAGTTGTGAAGGTCACCGTTCTTGATGCCAAGGAGGCCTAACTTTCCCAGGTCCTTAATGTGTGTTCTGTACATTCGTGCAAAAGGTTTAGTCAGTGAGTAATCATGCTCCGAACTGTATTTCGTGTAATGGCTTGTATTGGAAGATGCGACGTATGTTTAGTTGACTCTCGCGCCGCTTAATCTCGCAATTCGTCACGGCTATCACATGGCAATGTGTTTGCTTCCACTTCTGCACGCTATGTTGTTGATGTCCTGCTCTCTTCGAACACGTGACCACAATAATGGACCGGCTGACGTCACTATAGGCGATTTTAATTCTTTTGAGAATGCCGACATATATTGACATGGACTCACTAATTGTTTGCAGTCTGCTTACAAGTTTTTGACAATAGCCGAATGAGTTTGCGGTCAATAACATGCTTTTCACAAAGCGTCAATATTAGTCTTTTGTCGCCAGTGCCGTGGTCCTCGCGATTGCTGAGGATTTTGTCAGATGATGCAATGCTCTCATCTTCAGTTGCAAATTCACTTTGAGTTTTGTGCAGTTGGGTTTGAAGACAAAAATTTTACTCTTGCATTTTAATGTACTATTTGGTCGGTTCCAGGTGTGTATAGCAGTGCCAAAATTAAATTGATCACCCAGCTAGCCTAAACCCAACCCAAAAACTGTTTGCAAGCACGCAGAAACATTTTGTCGAAACATTATCTTATCAAATCACTCAATCTTACTGTTTGCAAGATCGCGGCGATGTGTCAATTTTCTCACATAGATGCATTGACGTTCGGGGGAGCACGTTGCCATTCATCAACACCAGACAGTAATTAACAGCATCAAGCGCGGCGTTATGGCCTTGTCATGTCGTCGGTGCTGTATCTACGCCTTGGATCGATTATCTTATGTTTTCACTTGTCCTCTTCTCATCAAACTCACTGCGTTCTTAACCACCGGCGCAGAATGAATTGTTTCATTATACACTTAGCCAAATGTTTGCATCTGCGTCAGGCGGTTGCGCCACATTGTTGATGCCCAGCTCTTTGGTGATTAGCTTCACTCCGTAGTCCACGTCACTAAGTCATGAATATCGCGTAAAAAACCCGATGCCTTCACTCGATAAACGCAAGGCGGTCAGGGGTCATGTGTTGATATATTCACAATCTTTCGCCGTGCCATGCTGTCATAAAGCCAGGTCATAGTTTCATAACAGCCCTCAAAACAAACCTTTCAAACTTAACCTGACAGGGTAAGTACACAAAACAGCGTTCACTTATTTCGCAATGCTGCCCTGTGTTGGCACATATACAAAATTGTGGTCGACGGTAATCTGGTGTGTGCTTTGCAAGTCAAGGGCAAATGCATTATAGAGTACTTTGACCGGCAAATTATTGCTACATTATGCGCTGTATCCACAGTGCAATTGGCCGCGAAAACAAATGTTTTGAAAACCGGGAGAGACAACCCGTCCATTCGTTTTGTTTTAAAGTTACACAATAAAGCGCACCAGACATCTGTCAAAGTCATTTCTTAACTTTTTTCGCAAATATTAAAAGTCTGGTGCCTAAAAGAAAATAAGTTTTGTATTTTTTCGAGAAAGATAAAAAACATGTCCACACAAACAGCTGACAACAAGGTATTTTGGGCTCAATTATCTTCACCAGCGGGTGAAATCATACAGAACATTGTATTTATTTCTTTGACCCGATTCGTAACAAACAGGTCACTTTTAAAGAGGTTGAATTTCATTCAGGGCCATGCTCTAATTACTGTTTACGACATTGATCCACTTGAGCTAAGTCGCTTTAATTACAACCTTGCACTGCAGGCCTGAATTCACGCGCTTGATACAAAATACGACATAGACTTGAAGGTGTTGTTTTTTTCTTTTTGTTTCGCCCACTTCAACACAGCGCCCGATACGCGATGACATAACCGAAATTTCAAAGACGGCATGCCATGCTTGAATTTGAAGTGGCATAGGCAAAAATCGTGTGGCGTTAAATTCAACACCTCCAGGTGAATTTAAGTGGACGAAACGCAAACTTTTCGCTCAACAACTTTTGAACTCTGAGTTGCATTCTGTGCGGTGTGGCTCAAGTTGTCACGTGTGAAAACGGAGTTTAAACTGAGTGACCGATTTCAGCGACAACACGTATCATTTGATAGCTGAATAGGTCTTTCATGTCGCTTTAGGACGCACTTGGAATTCGAGATGCAGCGCAAGAACCATCAAAGACAGTGTTTTATCTGGCTAAACGCAATCCACCACAAAATCGAATTAAAATCGCATTTGGCTTCAATGTGACTGTTGCAGTGATACACAACACCCTTTACCGGGTGCGTATTCGGTGCATGTGTGCGTGATGTAATATCTTTCAACGCCAACTCGGGGATTCGGCTCTTTGGTATTTACATACCTGTGCGGTGGCGTTGAAAAGCCAGGATCTGCTCCTACAAATGTTTCAACGCTGTCTTACTTGTTCTAACAATGCTATTTTGAAGTGGTGCGCATAAGGATCAGTTTTTTCCATGGTTGAGCACTGCTACAAGTAGAACGAAATGCGCCTTTGCGCTGTTTCAACAATGCCGAAAGTAATATATCTTACACAAAACAAGAAAGCGGCGGTCGGATTAACCTTTTTGATGATTTCGGGGTTGGTTGGTTGGTTGGTTGGGTTCAAAGATGTTTTCATCCAAATCTAAGAGTTAGAAAATGTCCCAAAAAACTTGGAGTAACCGTGATGAATGTTGAGTTTACGAATTTCGCACCTGGTAAAATATTTTATTGACACGAATATAGTCATGACAGTGTGTATGTGTTTTGGGATTTATATATGCCGCCTCCGCTCAAAATCCACTTATCTTGTGGCGATCGACGATCGATCGATAAAGTTGTCGGCCTCGTCAGGGTTACGCAAATGAATTTAATGTCCATACTTTTGTGAACCGTCACTGCCGGATTTTGATCGTGGTTTTATGCATCGCTTGCTGGGGTAAGTGTTGAGCTGCTCAGGCAGACCCGTGTCGCCTTACTAAAATCCGTTGCGCAACGATGGCATTTGCCTTGAAGCAAGCCAAACCCACTTCACGAATCCAACGTCATACGAATATCGTGTGCCTTAAACAAGAGCAAAACTGGCTGCACTCAAGTTTTAACGGGACTAAAATCACTGAAGAGAGATGAAACGGGGTTGACCGTTCCCAAGAAAAATCTGAAGAGATAACGCTAAAAAATCCAAAAAGTACTGTCACTGTTGATTACAATAAGTGCAATCATGAAAGTGGCGATTTTTGCACTATGCCTTATGTGCCGATTTTGAAACTGGACAGCGTTGAAATTTTTAACTTTATGACAAGCTAGAGCGGGAAGGGGCGACACTTATCGACAGGAGATAACTTAAAGTGGCTGAAGTTTCTGATAAAATCGCCCAAACCACTTGTATCATCTTTATGGTATTCTCACTGGCAATATTACTATTTAAAATGATAAATATGTAATTAAAACTATTTAAATATTGTAAATTTATGTAAAAAAAAATAATTTGAACATTAGTTAAGAAACATTGCTTGTATTTACCAAAGCTTGAAAATGGCATACCACAGAAAAATATTGTAGTTCTAAGCCAAATATCTGTATGTCAGTACTTGGTTTCTGATAAAGTATAAGTTGCACAATTTCGTGGTGATTAAGCGTTCGTGTTATTAAAAGTATTCTGTTGTTTTGAAAAAGTAGTTACAGTAAACAAGTATAGCTAAATATTTGTTGGTTTGGCGTTTTGTACAATCAGTGTGTGTATGTATGATACAAGGAATGCCTTGAGCTGCTGATGCTGGTGCTTTTCTGCTAGTCTGACCTTCAATTATCTTTCCCGTGCAATTATCTTCTTTGGGTCGCCAAGATTGCCCTGTGGTCTGACTATCGCGCGTTTCACTTTATCATGCCGCAAACGCCACATGGGCTGACGGAATTTGGACAGTTTTAAGTTCATTTGCTAAATGTGTTCTATCATGATTTCAGAGTTTGGTGAACAGCAAACTGTGTTCACCTGAAACCACAAGGTCAATGTTTGCTGAAAAATCAGTCAAGCGCAATGATGAAGCAAGTGATATCACCAGACCCCTAAGCTGGTTAAACTCGTTAAAACCGGATAAAGCTCCAAAATTACATTGCTAAGTGGGTCGTGCGTTTCTCACACGCACAAAGCGTAGCGAAAATACTAAATTAAAGCTACCCAATAAGCGTGGAAACAGTTTTTCTCCAACATGATATACCTGTGCGGGAACGAAACCTGCAACCATGTTTAGACACAAAGGTTACCAAATTGAAGCGTCAAGGGCAAAGAGCGGATTAAAATACTTAAATTCTTCTTGAACCCTTTACCATTATCCTTGGTTGGTGGTGAATGCAAGGGACGTTTATAGTAAGCGCTGTTTACGGATGCTTGTTGACCTTTCGCTGGCGGCATTAGTCAACGCCGATGGTCGAAAGTATTTTAATGAGGCTAGAAAGCTTACGAGGGTTCGGCACCATGCTGAGAGTACAAATATGCTTAGCAAACAGCGTGTTGTTAACAAACGAATCTGGCTACCGAAAAGATATTTAAATTTCATACGAGAAAACCACAGACTCTCACCATGACCCGGTTTTTGCCAACGCTGCGCGAAAAACATGTGATTCTAACTTTAAGGCGTAAATTGCTGGTTTAGTGATTAAAATGTCCCCTTTAAGTGTGCTGATTCACCTGTTTACCTGGCTTATGTGTGTAATGTTGATTTGTTGTTTTTCAGCCATGGCCGTACGCTTCATCACCAAAAGGTTTATTGGAGACTACGATCCTACATTAGGTAAATTGAAGTTATATGTGTACATCTACTAATTAGACGAGAATAAATAGTTGACAAAAAATACAACATTGTGCAAAAATGAGTACTGAACTAAAAGTAATAATAATAGTAATAAAAAAACTTACAGTTTGTTTCAAAAACAGTATTGTTTGCCCAAAATAATTATTTGGAAACGTGTCCTTTTGACTGCAAGAGCTCATTAGCTTTTCAAAGCACTCAAATCTGTTGTAATCGTGTCAGTTTACGGGGATGAGTTCGTATCCCTTCTTCTGGCCTATTAGTAAACACACGACGGTCTTTACGCCTTATTAGGCTAAAACGATCAACAAAATCCTTTTGGACGGGTAGTCATTGTTCATAAAACTTGTTCAAACTTCACTTTTGCAACCTTGTAAAACATTTTTTCCATATTTTCAGAAACGATTTACCGCCATACTACGGTAGTGGACGATGAATTGGTCAATTTCGAAATTATGGACACAGCTGGACAGGTCAGTATCGTGCAGAAAATATATACGTTATACAGGGAACGGTTTCCTGTAGCAACCCCAAATAATGTGGACATTAGTCACCTATCTTCGCCATTCTGCTTCCAGTTAGTTCACATCAAAGTTTAGTGTAACATGAAACTCGCATATCGCATTGCAGACAATCGGATTGAGTGTAGGGGCAAGGAACCAAATGTCACCAACAACACTTTCTGTCAAATTGACATCCGTGAAATTACCGATGTCGGTTAAGTCGCCAAAGAATCTTGCGACCAAGTTCATAAGCACAGATTTCCTTCACTTAGCTGTCGGCTAAGTAGAGCACTTTAAAGGGCTTCAAATGCGAACTTGTGGTGCAAATAAATGCGAGTTTCGCCGAATTCCGAACAAATTCGAAAATGTTGATCAAGGTTTTAAATCAGGCTATTTTGTGCACAAATAGCTACAATTTGCTATCGTCAGCGCCGCAATTTTGAACCACAAATACTAAACGTTCGGCATAGATTAAACCACATAGAAATGTTAGCCACTTTTGGGCATGCTGTTGAGTCATAGACGCTCAGGTTATAATTAACTGCCAGTGAGCACTTCAAACGCCCGTCACGTTGTAATTGAAACCTTGAAGCTGCTCAGAAATTTTTCAACTCGTCGCGCGATTATCATGTGGGAAAGTGGGTGGGTTTCATCGTACTGACACGCCACGTCGACTCTTTGCTGTTGAAAGGTTAAAATGGCTGCGGCAATATGAGCGAAGTATCACGTTTTGGACAAGCGCACCCAGAAAGGAGCTTTAAATTTGCTGGATAATTTGCACCTGCCCGTGCTGACCCGGCTCATAATGCCCGGGTGTAGAGTCAAGAAATCACATTATCTAATCGCCTATATATCCCTGCCCCCCTTTCTTTGGCGAATTTGGCGGCGGGTGGTTTATAAAAATTGCTGGTCACTCATATGTCTTGTAGGCTTGCATAGAAAATCTGGTAGCTTTTTGGCAATATTTAAACCATCCGTATGTGCTCGTTAGTAGACCATTGAACTCCGTAAACTTTGTTGCACGGCTTAAGGGTTTTAATACAATTACCCGCAGTAGGCGGGCTGTTTGCGCGCTTAAGCTTACCAAAACAAATAAACGTGAACAGGTTAAAATATGCGATATTCGGTAGGGTTTTTTATCCAGCGTTTCAAAATCCCATGTGATTTTAAAACCAAAATATGGGTAACCGGATTAGAAAGTGAAAATCATCCCAACTAAATTCCTACGGGGTAAAATTGCAAGGTGTAACATCTGATTAAATTGCTTAACATGCACTCATTCGACTCTGTAATAAACGAAACACCCCTTTATTATGCAGGAAGAAAACTCGTTGATGCTGGAAGACAAGTGCAAATGGGGCGAGAGCTTTGTCTTCGTCTACGATGTCACCGACAAATACAGCTTTGATGAACTGACCCGACTTAAATTCATTGCCAGTTACACCCATTCACGTCTTCGTGTCAATTTTACTCCCTGTTGGATTCTCGTTGGTAACAAGTCAGATCTCGCCGAGAATGAGAGAATGGTGAGCACAGAAGAGGGAAGACAACTTGCGAAGGACCTCGGATGTCACATGTTTCGCGAAATTTCTGTGCGTGAATCGGTCCATGAATCGGGCGAGGTCTTTGAGGATTTATGGAGGGAATTTTCACGTCTCAGTCCCCGTTCGCCCTCTAGCAGTCAACGCCGGAAATTCTCGTATCGCATTCAGGATAAGATTCCCGTACTTAACTCAAACGCATCCACTTGCGCTTCTGAAGCACTTAAAAACCTTGGAGTGAACGAGGGCATCTCCACGCTTACCCATACACTTAAAAAGCAATGTAGCGCCCCTGGGTTTACATTCTCGACTCGGACATCGAAAGAAAGCCTCTACAACGATAGCAATAACAACAACCACAGTGATGACATGTATGATAACGCTCGGGATATAGCAAGAATACCTGAGGCAGATGATGAGGACAGTGATCCCGCTACCCCTCCTCCAGATTACGGAAAACCAATGCGATCCCGAAGGAACGCTGTAGTAAGCGGAAGTCTAACGACCAAACCTCCCACCTTTCCCCGGGCCCGAAGAAAGGCATTGTGCAAGGCTGTAAGCGTAGACAATGTGTTCAACCATCTTGATGAAAATTCTACAACGGCGAGCGACACCACTACGCCGCTGTCGTCATCATCGACGTCATCGTCTACTACGTCACTTAATGGAAGCATAAACCCGAGTACGAACTCAAGTGATAAACTAAAAACGAACGATTCGATGAGAGTTCGTAGTAGCTCGGACGCCGGGCAGAACCAAAGCGACCCAAAGAAAGCTGTCTCTCGAAATCCCGAGGACCTTGTTTCAATATACCAGGACCACTGCCGGCGCCACAGGGCCCGACGCTGTGAGTCCGTCAAATTCAAACGCCCCTTTAACCCCATGCCTGCAGTACCCTTAACGTCAACGTACGAAGTGGGTGGTTTTTAGTATTTTCTTCTTTGGTTAAAGTTTTAGACCAGGGTTTATCTGCTATTTAAAACTAAACCATTCATATTTCCAGTTTTTCATTTACAGTCTTACAATCTAATAGCAACTACCCGAAATGACAATATTACCAAATGAACGTACGTTTTTAGTTCTTTCAAAGAGATTTTACTTTTTCCTTTTGACAAAACTGTTTCCTTTTGCATCGTGATACGAAGTACAGTTTTGATTCAAAACACGTTTTCTTGCAACTTTTTCTCGCTTGGTGCGTACTGTGTGCTTCAAAGCATTTTTTATTTGTGCCATTGTCGTGATTCGTAATAAAACCGATTACTTTTAGAATTTCTTGTCATGCACGGACACCAGTAATAGTTCAGAAGTAAATAGTGTATTTGTACGCATATATCTCTTCAAACAACACAGGAAAAACATTGGGAGATAAAAGAATTCAGGGCATCACCAGGTCAACAAGTCTTAGAATAAATATTTCATGTGAACACTAAAATCGTTTTTGTTGAGATCACCAAGCATGTATAAGTTGAACACAAAGCAATAAAGAAAAGCAAGGCAAAAATGTGAACAGAAGTGAAAGAGATAGCTTGTGTGTAACATCACTGAAGACCTGTTAGCATTCCCTTCCAAGCTGGGATGACGAATTGACAAAGCAGTCTTTCGGCTTCGACTGTGTCTGGGCTGCTTTTGCCTGCCAGCGAACTGACGAGCAGAAGTTGGGGCAAAACGGCGCCAATCAATTTCGCCGCAGACTGCTGTAGCAAGCTTCTGCGTGAATGATAAACAGCATTGCTGCTAATTACTATTGGCATATTGCCCGGCACAGATGTTATCTGTGCGTCTTCCGTTTGACACCCGACTGCTTTGAAATTTGTGTGAGGGTACAAGGTCTCATGGTGTGATTTATCTTCGTTCGAACCAAAGGAAAGTTGCACAGCCAAAGAATCCAACTCATTCGCGGCAGCTTTTCGCTTCATGCTGAAATAACCTTGGTCGCAATGCGACGAGGCGCGTGATTGGTTGGATTGTGGACATTCAGGCGTGACTTGGCGCCGCGATTCGTCTGACTGATATGACGTCACTGATATCTCTGCCTCCCTTGACTCGTTATCAGATTTGTGGGGACCGTCGACAGCTATTCGTGGCTTATTTTGTTCCGCGCGAAGACGATCCTGAAGGTCAACGATTGTTGCCTGCAGTTAAAAAACATCCAGTAAATAAATGTTGCGAGGCAATGTTTTTGTTAAATGATATATTGGGTAGTGTTCTGTGCAAAAATATTGCTTCAAAAGTTAAACTACATCTGTAACCGAATTTTAGGATTCTTACATTTAGATTACCCATATGTTAGTTTAAACGGAAATGTAGATTATTTTTTTACTTTAAATTTGGCAAAGAATAAAGTTGTACAAACTATGTTTCGTTAATTGCGACAAGGTAACACAACCATCGTTCAAAGAGGAAACACACTAATCAAAGAGGCAAACAGATGCCTGTCCAGTTATCCTTCAAACCACAATTAGGAAGTGATCTCACCTTGAAGATCCTGCTTTCGTTTTCCGCTTTCGCACGATAAATTTCCGCCTCAACGCGATAACATTCTTCTTCAATCGCTCCCTCGCGAATCTTCGATGTTTCTGATCTCAGTGAATTTATTTCTGATTCCTAGGAAATTAAATGACAATTTTGGCCATTTTACAAAACCTATACCACTTATGATTAGACCTATGAACAGATCCATGTGCAATGTTACACAACCAAATTTATCATTTAAAATATTTCAAAATATTTAAATTTTGGACTGGTTTGTTAAAAAGTGAAATTCTAAATCGACCATGCAACTAACATTCATTCTAGTTGTGCTATGAAAAGTATCTGTACCTGGAGTTTGATGATACTTTTTGCTTCATCCAGCTCATCGGCCATTTCTTGTAAAACTCCATCACGTTGACCAAATTGTAAAAACCTAGAATCATACGTTTTAATACATTAACCCGCTAAACTTTGTTTTAGAAGATCTAGTATCCAGTTTTAAATACAAACAAATTGGCTTCTATAATATGTACCTTTCCGATGAGCAATGACCTTTCTTGCTTTCCCATTCCCGCTTGTGCTGCTTCCTCCTGGTTTCAATCAGACGCAGGAAAAATGATCGATTTCGCAGCCAGTTCTGCGCTGAATTGGACGATGGCGACGGGAGATTATGCCCAGGTGATGCAAGGCACTTCTTCTTTATCCTATGCAATACATTAATCATCCACATTAGACCGGCTATTAATACAATATTTTGAAAATAAAGTATTGTATGAGTGTTGAGGAAATAACTTACTTTTCTCCGAGAAGATCAGGTACGCTATTGGTATCAAGTCCCGTCGAGAAGTCGCCTGAAGCAATGCTACAAGTAGATGTATGTGCAGAGTTGCCGCCGATGCCATCCATTCTGTCTTCGCTAAATGTCATAAAATGATGCTGGCAACATTCTTGTGAGACCACGGAAGAAGATGAGAGCGGAAGTTGAAAGGCAGCAGGTGCCATGACCGTTTCCGATATCTCGGGGTGAAGAAATCTCGATTCATTGCAATCGACAGATTTCAAATCACTGTCTCGCGCTTCTGCGGGTTTTGCCCAAATGGCCTCGAAGTCGTTGTCATCACTTGAAGACATTGCTGGCGAACGGATTTGCCCAGCGCACAAGATGTTGCAGTCGGAGCTTCCGTCTGGTCGTGTACGAATCGGTGTAGTTGGAAATATCGGACCAACGACAAGGTTGTCTTCTTCTCTTAGCGCAAGCGAAATAGGCATGTCATCTCTTGAGAGTGGCTTGCATTTAGAGTTGTTATTTTTGTCGCAAATGTTGTCGGGTGATAAAGGTTCACTGTCACACAGGCGCCGACACGATGATGAACACTGTCCAGACTTGCGGGATGACACGCGTGGCTTGGAATTGAAACCTGTTTTGTATCTTGCAACTGATACATCGCAGTTGTCTGTCAAACCAATGTCAACTGTTTTATTGACATCTGATTTCCCGGCTGTCAAAGTTTTTCTAGTCTTGTTCTGTCGGTGTCTGGGAGTAGTTGCAGCTCCACAGTGCCCTCTCGTGGAAGAGTTTCTCGAGCTGCTCACTGGTGAAGCCCCCGAATAACAGATGGATGAAACACTTGTGGATGGCGAATCTAAAGAATTCGTCCTGGAGTGCGTTTTCTTGTATGGAGGTCCCATCAGATCGCATCGATGCCTCCGTGGACCAGACGATGACGTTGATGTTGACATTGAATTGGTAAAAGACGTGGAAGATGCACTGGACACTGAAGTATCTCGATTGGATTTTCGTGTGGACTGAGTTCGTTTTCTCCCTCTTCTAACCGAGGTGTTCTTTGGGCGCTCGGCTTGACCACAGGTTTTTTGTGTATTGTTTCTTGTGACCTTTTCCGTTGCTAAAGATGTCACTTTATTTTTAGTAAGTTCTTCAAAATTTAGTGCAACTTCGGTTTGCCTAGTTGTCAATGGGAGTGGAGAACCTGGAGATTCGAAACTCGGTGTCGACGGCACGGAGGCAATCGCCTTAATTCGTTTTGGAATACGCTTCGTAGAACTTCTGGTTGGCAACGTGTGAAAACGTTTTTTCGAACTTTTGCAACCATCGTCAGACACAATCGGTGATATAGGTGCTGAACTTCTAAATCCGAAACGATTGGTACATTTTGGTTGTGGAGTTGTTACTTTACTACTAGTTTTACTTCTAGCATCTTCGCTGTCTGAGTTAGGTTTGGAACATCCGGCCCGTGGTGATTCGATGGATGTAACCGATGGACGTCGTGCACATGAATCCACACTCACAGTGCTAGGCGTGTTGGGAACGCTTTTGGTCGTTTTAGTCATCTGCCTTTCCGATGCAGATTTAAAGCTGTTAAAGATTTGGTCGAGGTTGGTGGCGGAAGGTCGTGGTAATCGTTTCCACTTGCGTTTTTCAGTGCTGTTATTACTTTGTAAATCCCCCGCTGACACAACACTTGACTTTTCTCGTCCACCACGCCGTAAGGGCAAATGTAGTGGTGACTTGAACGCCAGTTTCTTGCTTGCCTTGTGTCGCGACGCACTCGTTTTTGTTTCTGCTTGGAATTCATTTGATTGCACTTGTAGTGATTTTTTCATCGTTGGTCTTTTTCAAGGGAACGAACTCAGGATAACAAAGGCTCGAACCAAGGGATAAACAGAGATGTCACAGTGAAAAACAGAAGAGAAATAAATTTTACTGTTACATGTATTTACATAAACTATAAGAGGCGTCGGCCTGCCCTGCACCAGAAAAAAACAAAACAATAAACAACTTTAACATTTTTAACATATATTTCGCGAGCGACATATTTAAAAAAAAGTCTGGTCTAAAAAAATAATACTTTGCAGAAAATATCAATATCCATGAGTACCTGTAAAAGCTACCGCTCTGTGTGGGTAGTTTTGGAAAATATATCAGAAACTATTGATGTGCATAAAACAAGTGCCAACCCAGTGCGACACTGCCATGGCTGTGATACAAAACATATTGATCACTCAGAACCTAACTTGAAGCTTTAAGTGCTGCTCCAATCGATATGAGCATCAGGGAAATAACCTCGAATGTGTTTTGAAGCTATCTTCTACAAGACTGTTTTTGTGCTAAGGTTAGTAGCACCACTAACAAATCATGTAACCCCACTGTCAACAGTTGTCAGCGGTTCAAGCGGTTACAACTGACGTCGACAATACGATAAAAGGCAAAAACGCCTTGTCTTTCACATAACGATATGACTGCCAGCTGTAAAACGTCCCATGATAATTATAACAAATTTTAATTCTGTTTAGTATAACGGTGCTTTTGCTACCACTAATTTCACTATCAACAACACTCATCACCCTTATATGCCTGATCCTACTAAAGCCACAGCACAAGGACTGTTCGTTGACAACTGCATTACATTATGCCACACTTCTGGTTGCAACCAGTTTTATAAGAGGTCCTTTCGCCAGGCTAGACAACCCTGTTAAACTCACACGATTACTCCGCGGGGTGCTCACACTTCTGACTGACGTCACCCGCTGCGCAGGCGTAAAACAGATCGCTTATTGGCTTCCAGCTTACATTTAAGTAATTATCAGTGACGGTAGGTTTCATTTGCCTCTCGGCTTTGTATTGTTCTAATTGGGCGACAATGGAACGTGAAAGACATCCTAGCAATAATTAATTACAGTTTGTTCGAGCAAGTTAAAAACACCCTCCATTTTTTCGTGACTTTTAAAACATGTACGGATATATGACTGTTCAATCTTTTGGTATGTACCACAACCATACGCAATACTTTACACACATAACCTGCCTCCACCCAACCATCGCGTTCATAAAGTTGTTTTTTAGCCGTATTTGCTGTTGGTTGTGTGTAAACTAATATGTAACATATACATACTTTTATACGCTGTATGGTCAGAACGTGTTTGGTTTCAAACGCCTTTTCCCGATGGTTTCGAAAATGTCGTTTTGAATTTAATCCAAGCCACGAAATTGATTTAAGCATTTGGGAATTGACCTCGAAATCAATTCAATGTAAATTGGTTGACTGTGAATGGAAATCTACTAATCCGCTTTTTGTATCTTATGGTCTTGTCAATTGATCCCGTTGTTGGCAATGTGCTGCAATTTCCATAACATTTTCAACATACCTACCGTCAGGTAACGAGGCCCTATAGGTTTATTTTGCTACACAACATTTGGTCAAGTTATTTTGTAATCCTCTGAAACTACAAGCTTTTGGGTATACCTCGTATTTGCACAACCTTGTTCGAAAACAGTTTGCGCATGGACGATAACTGCACAGAAAAGCGGTAAAAGTTATCTGGCAATGGTAGACTAATTATTGCAAAGACTTTCGTCAGTAGACGAAATAAAATAATAGTATCGTGTCTACATTAAAATCTCGGACTTACCACAGACCATTGTTATTGATTTCGTTTCATCTAGTATTACTTCACGCACTAAGTAATGCACTTTTTTAAACTCTTTTCTTTGCTAGACTTACTTGCTTTACTCAGCTAGATTTGCTGCTAGCACAAAGCCGCCCCTCAAGGGAACTTAAATAATTCATTACCGACCTCACCGTGCGTCGGAACGCGTCGGCGAGTCTATCTAGCGCCTGTATCTGCATTTGTGTAAAACCAACAAAGCCAGTCGCCGACGAAGGACTGGCCACCAGCGCCCTTCCCTCACACCCAATTACTCCCTGTCATCACCAAAGTTTCAATACACTCTTAATGCAAAAAGTCGCAGTTTGTATTTTGCGCAATGCTGGCCGCACAGCGGAAAACAGGCAGTAACACAGCAAATGTGTACAGCATTTTTTTGTCTTCAAAGTCAGTTTTTCATGATAATCAACTTTGGTGCAAAATTTGCCAAAACAACATCACTATTATTTTTTAAACATTTTTTACGATTTTATTTAGCTTTAAAAAATGTTTGATGTACAATAGCTGTTTGTATGGATTACGAATCTACTGCGGAACAGTTTTCGCGTGGAACAGGAAACAACGCAGTTCATCGGATTTTAGTTTTTTTTTGCGAATTGTTTGATCACAAAACTTTATATCTTCCCTTCGATATAGGTTGGTACGAGTTTTGCTGTAAGAAAACGAGGTGATTAGAAACCTGATAAAATGTGAAATATTCGTAAAAATTTTCTTTCACTGACATCATAGCAAAAATGTTTTATTCGTTCAGTAAATTTTAACCTCATTTACCAAAAAAATTAATTTAAAACAACATTAAACTCACCAATCTAATTAGTTCCTCCTTGATAAGGCGGGTGATTTCACTTTTTGCCTTTTGAACCGCGATCTCACTGGTTGCTATAGAAACATACATTGTAAGTTTTTAAGGGATAATAAAAAATTCGACACTTGCTGCATATGTATGTGTCAGTAGATTACCTTCAATGGCAAGGTATAACTTGCGTTCTTCTTCCCCAACTTGTTTGCCGGGTGGGAAATACTGCCCTCTAATGGTGACACCGGCTTCACTGTATTCACTGATTTGGAGCAAAGTGTCCTTCGATGTAACCTTCCATCGACATGTCTACAAATCGTCAAAAAGTCAAACAATAATATTATTTAGAATTCATGTAATAGTAAAAGCAAGGGGCATTCTTGGGAATAAGTTTAATTTTTGTTGATTGTATATTTCGTCCAACCTGAGGAAAGTCGTTGATCTCAAGTTCTTCCTCATATCTCTTAGCGACGCCCTTGTTTTCATCTTCATCCTCTTCTTCTTCTGGCTTTTCCTATGAGAAGTTTTGTAATGCAAATTTAATGTTATTGAAAAGGACTTGATCACAGTAAAAATCAATGTGTGATTAACTTTAAAATAAATAACATTCGAGTGAGCTTGACTAAGAACCACCTACATATAACTATTTGACCATTAACATAACTAGGGGTAAAAAACATATTAGAGGAATAGAATCCAATAATCCAGTGTGGTGTCAAGAATCACCTGAGGGATGTAATTTAGTTTTTGATTGATTTTTTCGGCCAGTTGTTCTGCGATGGTTTTTGCCGAAACCTTGGGGACCTGGAGATTGTTTCCCATCATCACAGCAGTGGCAGCTTTCTGCATTACATCCTACAACAAAAAGAGATTTGAAACTGCAAGCAACAAATACAGGTCCATAATATAACAAAATCGACAAAACAGCAACATGTCATGGGTTTATATCCATATTCTGGTCTGCGCTAGTCTGGAGCATTTTGGCACCAAAAAAGTAAATACAATTACATTTCTGGTTGTTTTTTGTTTAACTTGACAACAACCATGTTGAAAATGAAAAAATCGTTTAAATCACATACATCTTCGAAACTTTTGAACACAAAAAAAACGTCAACTGGCATCGAATAGTTGATTTTAAAATACCTGTGTACCAATGTTTTTCACAAGGCTGATCTTAGATGCGAGGCGTTTAGCAGCCTCCAGTTTCGCAACATTTGCAGCCGCACCACCGCCTGAAGATGAAGTGTTACCGAGAGGAGTAGCAACGTCCTTCACAGTTTTCTTGCTGTTAAACATGCTCTCGATTTTGTCGTCAATCTAAAAGCAAATTTGTATTGTTTATGGATCAGTGTTTATGGAAGTATTTTACAGTATTATTATATGATAAAAAGAAAATAACAACAAAAAGTCCCCAACTGTGCATTTTCCGCAAGAAGAAGTCATTTTCACAAGAAAACAAAACTTTATTTTACACCAAAAAAATGTAAAAAGGAATCTTAAAACTGCTTTTTAAAAAGTGGGTTGTTTCATGGTACGGCATGTATTGTCTTGCTACTCTGTATCCAACGTAATACAACGAACATATTAAAACATCTAGGCTCTTGCACAGAAACGTAACAAAAAGACATCACGGATTAACTACTACAACATCAAAATTTCGAATTCTAATCAAAATCAACTTACATCTTGTGCTGGTTCATCATCATCAGAATCTTGTAATCCCAGAGCAGCTTTCTGTATCTGCCTTCTTTCTTTGGCGAGGACGTGTTCGGTTTCGTCAAACTTAAAACCTCGACCACTGAAACCACTGTTGGATTTGACAGCTTTTCCTTGCTAAAACACAATGCAAGATATGTTAAACTAAACAAAATCTAACACATTCAATACCAAAATGGCCGTTATTAAAAAAATCAGTTTTTGTGCACACCGGCACGCAATGGCCAGTTTACAAATACGGTAAATGTGATATAAATTTTAACATGATCTAACGAGATGAAAAGCAGATTGATAAAAGATAAAACTGTCCGAGAGCTTGTAAGCCTTGTATGCACATTTTTCGTGGGCGTTTTAACACTTGTTATTGCCATTAACAGTGTATTCAGTAATATAGCAGCTCTATGGTAGTTCTTGATCCACTAAAAAAGTAACAAAATGCACAAGAACGAAAAAGTATGGAGAGTGGACTGTGACGGTTAAGTATCTACAACTTAGAGTTTAACATACAAGTCATGTTTCAGGGTTAAAAAAACATATAATGTAACCCCAAACGGACAAAAAACAACAACAAACAAACAAAAAATGTTATTTTGTGCAGTCAATGATTACCGCTTGCTGTTCGTTCTTGAACTGCAGCCAAAGATCTTCGAGTTTTTTAGGGACCTTGGCGCCACTCAGTTCCAAAGCTTTCATTATTTCACCAGTGTATCGTGCTTGGTTTGGTGTTATGAAGGTGATTGCCCAACCCTGGAAAAAATGTACAAGTTAAAATGGGAATTTCGACAGAGTACGTTAGCCATCAGATCAGAAATACAGGGTATATGTTTATATGTACACATAAAGATTTAGTAACATAAACTTTCGTGAAGAAAACAATTTTAGCATTTTTAGATCTTTAGGTCATTGTAAAATGTTGGCAATTGTAGCAAATATTCTATTTGATCTTTAACAATGGCCAGTAATGTATTTTAAACAATTACAGCAAAAATGCGGCAAGTAGGCAACAATTTACAATACAATAAAAACACATTAATGAAAATTTCCAAGCGCAATGGACTGCAGTGAACAAACTATTTTAAATAAATATTGCGGAAGATTAACTCTACTTTGTTTCCCGCGCGCCCAGTTCTCCCGCAACGATGAACGTAATCTTCATAATGATTGGGACATGAATAGTTGACAACCAGCACCAGGTTTTTCACGTCCAGTCCTCGTGCAGCCACGGAAGTTGCAATAAGGAGAGTGTTCACTCCACTCTTGAAATCGTTGATAATCGAATCTCGATCGTACTGGTCAATACCTAAAAAAAATCAAACTTCTATAACACTGCTGGATTATACATGCCGATTTCGAGCAGGGCTATTAATAAAAACAGACCTTTATTATCTATTATAAAAATACGAATAGCATCTTGCTTGTCTTCAGATACAATCATATTTTGTAATTAGGTGAAAGTTTACAGTTGTACTAACCTCCATGCAGTGCCATGCACGAGTAGCTGCTTCCCATCAAGTCCTTGAGGAGATTGTCAGCCTTTTCTTGTTTGTCGACGAACACAAGAATCGCCCCTTGTTCCGTGTATGCCCCCAATAACTCAAGGAGCTTCAGGTATTTTTGTTCTTCATTGAGAACAATCTAGAAAACGTAAAAATGATATTATGACCAGAACGGTATGAAAAGGTTTTAATTTTAGTCCCAGTGAACAGCGATAACGTAAGGATTTTTACAAAAAAAAACGTTGGTAAACTTGTAATAAAACACTACAATCATGACCATTTTGAAATAGTGAATATAACTTATATATGTTTTGGGAAAATTATTATGGCTCCCATTCTTATTTTTTGGGAAATTATTATGGCTCCTGCGTCAAATAGACGCAGGCGAAGAAACATGTTAGAAAAAATGAGGATTGATTTTCAAAGCTAGGTATGAAATCATAACGTGACAATTTACCACTTCTTGTGTGACGTCAGAGCACACGACACTTCTTCCCCCGACTTGAACTTCGATCGGTTTATTAAGGATCCGCCTCGCTAGCGCCTCCATCTGACGAGGAAAGGTGGCGGAAAAGAGAACGGTTTGGCGATCGGGTCGACACGAGTTAATGATATGCATCACCTAATACAGGCAAAAAAGCAATCAATTTTCGCCTGGTTTGTAACGGTAGTATTGTCAAATCATTTTTTAGATACAGACCATGTTTATAAGAGGGCAGGAAATTAACCAAACTGAAATGCTTAAAATCTTTTATTTTTTGCATTTACGGACACGTTGGAACCGCTTACAATCGCAGTCTTAAGTGTGAACAGTTTCGCCTATTACATACACACAGTTTAATTAATAAGTATAACTACGGTTTTCAAACTGCAACACAAAGCTAGAAACTTATTAGAGCTGAAAGCAGCAGAAATGTTTACGACAGACTTAGAAATGACTTAAATGACAAATTTAGAAAGATCTTTGTAAAAATATTTTAGAAAAGTTGTACTCACTTGTGGTTCGAATCCCATGTCAAACATTCGATCAGCTTCGTCCAATACAAGGTACGAACATCTCCTCATATTCGTCACACGACCTACAAAACAAACAACCCGAAGGCAGAAACAAGAAAAATAGTGTTAGATGTGTGAAACAAATTAAATTTTTGCTATTGACAATGAATATGACATCCAGAAAGTGTGAAATTAAACAAAAGGTCAAAACCAATGCATTCTTGTTGAAGCCAGCAATACTTAAAACAAGATATCTGTACATTGTTTTGCAAAAAAAGGTTTGTTTTATTGATTTGAGTTCAAACCATTGGTTGTAACCCTTTGTTTAATAAATATCTTGAATATTTAGTTAAGCTTAATCATTTGGCTGATATCAGCACACAGTTGATGCGGCTGAAGGATTGGAACTTCGGTTTTGGAAACTCGTCACCTAGACAGAGAAGCAAAAATAAACAGAATTACACGGCATGTGTAGAAATGGGAGTATTTGGTAGAACAGATTACATTTTACACATTTGTACCTCTCTATTTCTTCAACTAAAGCTTTGTCCATTAGAAACGCAACTTTTAATTATTTTACCAGCGAGTATTAAAAATGTAAGCTAAATTCGGCGTTTTGTTTTATGCGGTTTATTGTGTTGATTTAACAACGATTTCGCTGTAGCGACTATTCTATAATGCGGCCAAGGTGTATTTATCATGCGGGGCAGGAGAGGTCGTTTGGGTGAACCTGCAAAAAATTGACATGAATCAGTATCCGCTCATGTAATGCGCCCTAACACCTTTACGAGGCAATTCTACGCAGCTCTAAAATGATCCAGTGTGAAAATAAATGTTTGCCTAATATGATATACAAACTGCATTGCTACCATTAACACATGCCGATATAGTTGAGGAAAACAAAATTTAGCAAAAAAATTATGGAAAAAAGTTTTGGTTATCGACCAACCGTTGTTCGCTGACATCATGTCAATCATTCGTCCAGGAGTGCACACGATTATCTCCGCTCCCCTTTTTAGCTCGGCGATCTATAAAAGTGAATAAATTGGTAAAATCTAGTTTCCAACAACAGTCAAGTTGAAGCAAAAAAGGTTGTTTACATCTGCACAGCTAAAAAACTTAACACAAAGGTTGCAGAGGCTTCTGCACACTTTAAAAAAATATTTATTTCAGGAATGTTTTCGTTCCAAATCAATTGTAATTTTGTGTGTGCATTGTGATATTATTGAGCTATCGAAGAAATAAATTTGTCGAAATTTGATACTTTACAGACAATTTTATGACTTATTTTTTAAAAACCAAAACTCACCTGCTCTGATATTCCAGTGCCTCCATACACACATACCACATGTAGTTTGTTGGGTTTGGAAAACCTCTTGCATTCTTTGGTGATCTGAAGTGCTAATTCCCGAGTTGGTGTCATAATAACAGCTATAATGCAATACACAAGTCATCAAGAAGTTTGAAGCATACAATACAATGGTAACCCGTACAACGAACGCCCAGGCGCGCAAACCTTTCTATGAAGGCACAGCCACCTTCGCGCAAAACCAGAAAAAACGTTTTGTCTCATCTTTTTAAATTCTATGCGATTTGATAGTATTGCGGCATGGCACAATACAATGTCTTTTTTTTGTTTAAATCCAATGTTGTTTATGTTTAAATCCAATGTTTGTTACAGCAAAACACAATCAATAAATAAAGTTAGCTAGTTAAAGATTCGCAATTGTGGTTAAATTGTTCCTATCAACCATCATGTTAAAACTCTTACTTACCAATTGGCCCCTCCCCGTTTTCAAGTGGGCGTTGATCCATGATATGTCGTAACATGGGAATCAGGAAAGCAACAGTTTTTCCGCTACCAGTTTTCGCAATTCCAATCAAATCATTTCCGCCCATAATCGCTGGTATTGCTTGGGATTGTATGCATGTTGGTTTTTCGTAACGAGCTCTAATAAAAGTAAAACAAAGCTGCAGACAATGCACAGTGTTTTGACTTATAAAATCTCATCAGTACAGTTAGTGACAGACCATAGGCCGTATTGACCAGTGTAGCCATCTAATGTCAAATGAACTGCACAGATGTGATACGTTAAAACATTAAACACTGCAACATGCATGTTAAGACACACACACATACACAAAGTTTTGCAAAGTGAATTAAACCCCAAATTTTGCCGGAACAAATGGTCTGCTTACTTTTTAAGAGCGTTAAGTACTTTCATTGAAACTCCAGCTTGGACCCACGATTGAATCGGTTTTGGACAATTCTTTCCACGAATTTTGATGTCTTCCATATCAGCTCTAATGTTGTCAACATCAGCTGTAGTGAGTGCTGCTAGCTCAGGTACCTAAATGTGCAACAAGATTGAGTGTTTCTTTTCTCCATTAATAGATTTTTACTTGTTATTTGAGCTTTAGAAGTATTTGAGCAAAAACATACCTCAACGTAAAAGTTCTTGCGGAAAGGTTCATAATTTATTTTGCTGTGGTCAATAGTGGTTTCAAGCTTCTTAGGTTGCTGTTTGTTCTTGAATTTTCCAAATGCAGACTCTAGTGATTCTTCCTCTTCTTCAGACGAATACTGGAATGAAGCATGAATACATTATACAGTCAAACAACACAAATTGTAATTCACCAGCAAATAGCAATTTTACCCACTTCCATATGATCTGCATTTCCTTCCATCAGTTCGCCTTTGTTTACTTTCGACTTGCTGCTCTTGGCCACAGCACTCACCCTGCTTACTTTGGGCCCATTTTTGTCACCCTTTGGTTTTATCTGAATAAGATAAAAATGTTTACAATTAAAACAGTTAGATGTTTAGGCAAAATTACTTGGAACAAATAGGACAACAGTAGAGACATCCGGTTTGTGTCTTAGCATTACCTTTTGTTTTTTTTAAACAATGTTTTAGTCACGGGAAGAACACTTACAAAATACTTTTCATTTGAGCATTTACTGTAACTTATAACTTGGATTTATTTATCATATTCGTGGAGAGGGTTTATTGCTTAGAATCTGAAACCAAAAGATAAACTTTTTAAAATAATACATAGCTATAAACAAATTGTTAAAATTAAGAGAAGGTTTCCAAATATACACTGTAAAACATTGACATGAAGTGTTAAGCTTACCGGTTTATCCTTTCCTTTAGTAAGCTCCATCATGAACGCATCAAGTGGATCAACATCTTCTTCCTCTTCCTTAACTTCCATTTTAACAACAGTTTCCTTCTCTTCTTTCTTGTCATCATCCTCTTCATCACCTTCTTTTGGGTCAGGAACAGGTTCTAGAATTGATATCATGTATGTTATGAGGACGCAAATACAATGTTGGAAAGGTAGATTTACATGACAGTCATTGTATCTAGGGATGGGCCAAGCTGAGCCAGAACCCAAGTACTCGGTACCAAGCATCGCTGTTTTTGATGCTCGGTGCTCGGCCAAGCAGTTGCACAGACTGACCCGAGCATTAAATTTGAATAATAATGCCCTGCTAACATACGAAACCATGTCTGAAAGGGGAGCCAAGAACAAAAATAACTGCTTTTTTAAATGCGTTAGATCAGGAGTTCCCAACCTGTGGTACGCAAAGGTTTTTCAGGTGGTACGCGAGTAGCTTCTGTTTTGTTCACAAAAATCTGGATTCACAACTTTATATTTTGTTTACAAAAAAAATTCCCCCGAGCCTGTTCTTATTTTTATGTAATTATTCCTGTTGTTTCGTATCATTACGATCTTCAAAATACAGGTCATGTCAATCGTCAAAAAGAAGCACAGTTGCTTTGAAAAGCCGTACAACGCTGTGAGACATTGGGTGTTAATTATGTCAAATGATGGCTTATACCATCTACTGTTATATATCTTAAGTTACAAATAGCGTTAAATTATGTTAGTTGTAAGCTAAAAATAGATCGGAATAAAATGTCCAATAATAGTTACCTTTGAAGAGGTAGTTTATGCTATTTAGTAGCCTAGTTCTATGAAAGTATCGATGCTGGTGGTAAGGTAATATTGCAGGAAGATGAGCGGCGAAAAAAGAAACAAATTTTAAAAAGGTGTAACTACAATTTTGTTACCAACTTTAGTCGATCGCATTTGTAGGTTTGGCTATTTTGTATTTACTTTTGTTGGTACTCGTGGCAGTACAGAGTGTGGTACGAGATCGTTAAAAGGTTGGGAACCCCTGCGTTAGATAGTGGAATAACATATACTTCTGTTGCCTGTACAGCTTAATACACCGCTGGTAACGTAGGGGACCTTAGAAAGCTACAAAACTACTGTGGAATTTGGAATGTTAGTTAAGTCACAATGCACCGAGCGTACTCGGCCGAGCATTAGCGTGAGATGCTCGGTGCTCGACCAAACAGAACGTTTGCAGTTTTGCCGTTTTGGCCCATCCCCAATTGTATCTGTTATGTAGTGTACTAGTCTGACTTTAACGAAATTATTCCCCAATAAAAAGAAAAGCAATTCAAACCTTCATCATCATCCTCATCATCTTCAAGTGACCAGATTTTACGAGGCTTTCCATCGTTTATTTCATTATCTTCACCCTCATTATCATCATTATTTTCATCCCCATCTTTGGAGTCTTCACCACCAAGGTTTGTTTTCTGCTCTTTTCTCCACATTTCAACCCGATCTCGTCTCTTTCGCATCTCTTCTTCAAGTTTGGCTTGTTCAAAGTCTTTGGAAAGCTTTTAAAAAGTCATTTTTACAATTTATTTTCAGTCACACTTCATAAATAACAAACAGCCACATTTGCAGTATCAACATACTAGTAAGCAGTTTTACAATACAAAAATGCAGGTTTAGCAACATGTGATTAGGATAAAATAAGGTAAAAAAGTTAGTTTCTTACTGGATCAACATCTGAGAACTTTGAAACTTTCTTTTCCTTGTCAGTGGTTGTTTTTGTTTTATCTTTGCCCCGATCTTTGGATCGAGATCTGGATCTTTTTCTTGATCGAGAAGTTGAACGTTTGCGTGACCTTGACCTACAAATATGCACATCAGATTGTATTAGAACTATCAAAAAAATGAACATTGTAAACACATTTTTTTTAACACAGACTTGCAAAAACAAAATCATCATTAATTTGCCATATCAAATACCAACCTTCTATTTCTTGACCTTGAGCGACGGCTTCTGTCTCTTGACCTTTTTCTTTCACGTGATCTGGAGCGTCGTCCACTACAAAAACAAATAATAGTTGGTCAGGTTGTTTCGCAAATAATAATATTTTTTGAAGCTTTATTATAAACACCTAATTAATACATTTCAGAAAAACAGACAACTTTGGTTAATTTTATTCCATTCAATCACAAATTTTATTTTTTGCATTTGAATTAAATCCTGCAGCCTGAGAGCAGGAAAAAAATTCATGTTAATAGCAAAAATTCTTACTGGAGTTGCTATTAGGGCACTATAAAAGTTTTTACCGTCTTCGGTGGCTGGATCGGGATGGAGTTCGTGACCTTTTCCTTTTTTCAGTTGAACGTGAGCGTCTGAGAGCAAAACAAATTGTTTGATAAACATGTCCACCTTAATTACACAACTTGTAGCCATTTTGCAGTTAAGCAAGTTTTAATCATTGTTGGACAATGGCATTGGAAACTATAGTGGTTTTTGTATAGTTTTTGTAGATGCACATGTTCTTTTCAATACAAAAAAGGTAATTTGGCTGTTTACCGCCGCTCCTTTTTCTCTTTACCACTCGAGCTCTTGGATTTACTCTCATCTTTTGAAACTTTTTTTGTCTTTTCCTCATTGCTGAAAGAAAAAAAACATGCCACATTAGAGAAACTTTCTGTGACAACACAAACTGTCTTGAACAACCTTCCAATGATTAAAACAGATACAAAAATATATACACAGTAAAACCGCCGAATCTTTGAGTCTCAAAAATGGATAAACAACAATTCTACTTTGAACACACTACCACATCCTAAAATATAATATTAGCATTAGTACAAATCATATCAGTCCTATTTCAGTCATTAATGATATATGGCACTAAACTTTTTCTAATAATCATCATAAACAATGAAATACTGAAGTAAATATATTTTCCTTAATGCACTTACTATATGACACAAATCATTGCATGAAAAATTCAAGCAATAAGACATTTGTTTCATGTGGTACATGAACAGTTTTGGTTTGAAAGTTTATGTTTACCTTTCTTTTGATTTATTCTCCCCATTTACATCTTTTTGGGATTCTTCTTTAACTGGGCTGGCAACTTCTTGGGTCTTTGCAATTTCACCATTTGTGACGTCAGCAGTTTTTGTATCCTCCGATGTTTTGGTTAAATTATTATCTGCTCCATTCGCCGATGTAAGAAGAGCATTACTTTTGACTTCAGCTTTTGAATCTAAAAAGTGTCAAGTAACACACAAAACAAAAATATTGTTTACAATGAAACAAAAATTTGAGTATTTTTATATGAAATAAACATGACAAAAACTGTTACACAGAAAATAAACACACACACATATTTTGAATATATAGTTTTCATAATAGTTATAAAAAACAAATCTTACTCTTATCATTGTCAGAATCTGACCCACTATCAGATGAGCTTGAGGATTGCTTTCGTTTCTTCTCCCGGCTCCTAGATCTTTTGGAGCGACGTGAGTCTCTGCGATCACATTTATTACATAAGGGTAGACTAGGCTGTAGGGCTCATCTCATGGCTGGTGGACTAGTGAATTACATTGTGTTTAGCAACAAAATATTTTACTAAAATTTTGTGAACGTTGGCAATAAAACAAAAAAGGTAGAAAAGCCCAAAATGACAAATGTATTTTCACGTTCACAAGTTGGGAAAAACAATATATATCTTAGCAGTTAATATTCAATATTTAAAAAACAACAATTTTTGAAATTTTCGTTAAAAAAACAACACAAAAACACACTTTCGCCTTCTATCACGCGATCTAGACCTTCTTTCACGAGATCTTCTTCTTTTATGTGATGGACTTCTGTAAATAAACAGTACATTATCCACTTGAATGACACAAACATCAGTAACTGCCTAACAAGGTTTTACCAAAGCTGCTGGCCTACTACACTGTTTGTCCTGCTTTGTAAAACTGCCAGCTCCTTGATTGGCCTTTTACTGAGAGCGGATTCCCACCTTTTTAAAACTGATAGTGCTGTTTTGGTTGAATTCCCAATGGTTCAATATCCGCAGTTTTTAAGATGTAAAAGGCAGCCCAAATAGTTGGGCAGTTTTAAACATAACTGCTGCCTTACACAGTACTTTCTTCCATACGATATGCAAGTTGAAAAAAAATTAATTAAGGCTTAATGTTTCAAATTATGTCAAAATGGAAACTATTGTTGACTAACAGTAAAAAATGAAATAAACTGGTAAAGTTGTAGCATCTGCATCCAAACATTGTTTTTTAAAGTTAAGTCTAACCTTTTGCGCTTGGGAGACTTATGTTTTGACCGTGACCTGCGGCTTCTGTCTCTTGACCGAGATCGCTTTTTACTTCTAGATCTCGAACGGTGTCTTTTTCTGTAAGATCTGGAAGACTTTTCACGATCCTTTTTCACTTCTTTTTTACTAGTCTGAAAAATTTAAAGCGTTATTTCAGTGACATAATTGTGAAACATTTTTCATTGCAACATTTAATCAATTATCTTACAAAACAGAACAAACCGTAGTAGTAATTACCTCGACAGATTCTGATGGAACGGGAACATCTGTAGTTGCCTCTGGATTACTCATTTTTAACTGAGACAACTTGATATAAATGGAAACCAAATATTTTATTCACTACAACGACGTTTTTAAAAACGTTTTTACTTCTCGCAAACACTTGTTGATTCCGCACAGATGTGCACCGAACCATAACATAAAGTTGATGTCTATGGTTTTACGCACATGTTGTTTTGGTAGTTCAAAACTCCTCCCTATTTGCCAATGAAACTTTTTTCAGAGACCTTATGTAATTTAATTTATGTTTTTTTGCCAGTTAATTTAATTACTATTTTAGTTGTATCTTCATTTTTAAAATAGAACAGTTTCCTGAAATTCGCCAGTTTCGAGCGAGTTTTGGGGATCAATATAGTAGTAGGCCTATACTCTCTTATTTCGGACCAAAATTACGATGTTGCCCTTGAAACTAAAAGCGGATCCAATACATTATTAGTTACAATTGGTGACACTTCTCGGTAAGTTGTTAACCAACTTATGCAAACAAACAAAATCACCGCTATCAGTTGTCATGGAGTTAACATTCAGTTCATCTTATATCGCTTGATAACCGCTCACTCGAAAGCTATTACAAATTACAACGTTTAAGTCCAGGCATTTAGAATTTTAGATGAATTTGTGGCAGGATCGCACCTGCACAATGGAGTCACATAACAATGCACACAGTGTCGGCAATTCTTTATTGAGCAAAGCTACGAAAAAATATCTGCACGAAGACTTGATTTATCAACCAAAATGGACAAGTAGGTTGAGGTAGCAGTAGGACCAAGGTCTATTTTAAGCTTCTTGTACTAAATATCCATAAAAGCACCTAATCCGTTCAGAACTTTCAACAAACAGCAGAAATCGACAATAAAGAATATACAAAAGCACACATTTTAGGCAACGCATTTCATATTTCACTATTTGCGGCATACATTACTTTGCAGGCTGCATTATTTTATATTCGGCATAAAAAAGCGATTAAAATACTTAATACAAAAATCGCTTTTTGTCACAAAAAGCAACAAACTTTTTTCACACTAGCATGAAAAATTGAACGAATAGTAAATATATCAACGCATAATAAAACACATTAGGCCGACAACCACGGAATTCTTTCATCTAATGAATGGATTTTGTTTCATCGTCTTTGGAACTTCAGACATATGTCTTCGATTCCTAATATCAATGTCCTTGAAATCAAGTTATATAATGTTGTCAAAAAAAGACAATTTCTATGTTACTCCCGGTCACTGTCATAAGTTACATTGATCGCCATTTACCGAATTTTCTTCGTCAGAACCAGGCTGCCATAATTCGTCTTGTTCGTACAGGCGTTTAAACTCCTCGTTAGACGGCGTATCATCATCTGATGGCGCATTTTCTAAAGCCTCTGCAATATTATTGGTCAAACTGAGCAATTGCATTAACCTAGTTGCTATTTCACATCCATTATGGCGTATTTTAATTTTATGTATGTCAACTATCAGGGTCCGGAGGCCTGCATTTTCCAAACTGTCAAGTGTTCTCATCAAATATTAAACTATGACCAACTGGGGCTGTATATTCATTTGTTTCCACATTTTTAGGACAATCCCTACTTAATAAAGACTACTTAATTTTCAAGGTCACAAAATTCTGTGTAAAACGGTTGGCGAGTTCGAATTTGCATATACGGCAAAGACGTAGTCGTTCTTGTAGGATTGGGGAGTCTGACAGTAGGGTCACAGTGTTTTAAACAGAGCTAATTAGAGTAACTAACTGTTGAAAAGTTTATTTAATTTATAATTTTAAATAATATCAACTTTGATCACGTCGCATAAATGCCTCATTTCATATGTTGTTGTGCAAACTTTTACCGTGCTTTACAAAATACTGTGTATGTTATGGGTTACCTTCCAGTGTGGCTTTCTGCTTTATGACAAGCTCCGAAAGATACGGTTTCATGTTAGGGAAATACAAAAGTATTCTCTCAAAAAACGTTTTTTGAAGTGACCTGGCTTGCTTTCCGAGTTGAGAATTTTCCTGCACGAAAAGCTACAATGTAATACGTATCCAAAATTAAATGCGTTTTATTGCAGCTCACCCCATTAAAAACATAGCAATTCGTAAACAGTAGCTGCATGTCTTTGATAAGTGCTTCTACATTGCCATAGTGAGCAGAGTTGGACTGGTCCAGTCTTTGTCGAATTTTTTTCAGGTCAATGGGCTTTTTAATAACCTTGTAGTACTTTGGAACCTAAAACATCATATTTTTACGTTTTACAGCAATTTTTTTTTTAAATAAAACGTGTACCTATTTCAGATAGGCGGACATTAATCTGTAAAAACATTAACACAAAACTAACATTTTTTAAAAAAATTTTGCACAAAAATTGTGTAACAGTTTTTAAAGTGATTTTTACTGCCAAGGAATTAAAAAAGTGGGACTTACAGAAGCACTCACAGGTTCTTGAAAATGCAAACTTTCTGGCTGACACAGAAGGTGAAGAAGCATCTGCTCACAGAGCTGAAAAGTACAAAATACACAAGAACAGTAGTAAAGCTGTTCACCACATTGCAATTCATTTTTTAATGCCAGTTAAATTGTTTGTTGAAGTAAGCAGACAAGCATGGGTCCCACATGTTTTTGAAACATAGCTTTAATACAAAAAGACTTAGTTCTTTTGAATCATTTTTTTTGACTTTTTTGACTTTTGCAGTTGGTGACCTCAAATTCGAACACATCAGGAATCCACTGGGTTGAAGCAATGGTGCTCAAGCTGCATGCTCAGGAAAATATAAGGGGCTGAGATAGAGTTAGAACCCCAACCTAGTTTTCACAAGGCAGTTGTGCTAACTCAGCCATTTTGGTTATCATATCAATCCACATATTGAGGAAGGATGTGACGATATGTGGCCGACTTACATGTTGTTCTTCACCTTGAAGACCGTTAGGTATTCCAGTAAACCCATAATTGTAGTGTGTCAGTGGATCTCGACACATGGAACATTGCCAAAACCCTCTGTCAAACAAAAAAGGCACAATGTGAAAAATGAGTTTGAATACTACATCCAAACATTTTTCCAAAATTATAATGGTTGCTTTTGCCAAATTGATATCCAAACCATGAAAACTTACAGTGACAACTGTGATCAATGAAAATATGTTTTTGAGGGGGATTGTGACAACAAACATTTCAACATCTTATAAACTGCTATAAGACAAGTTATCATATACCACAATATACATATGAACAAAGATTTGACTTTTTCAGGGTTTAATCACTTTCGATCTGTTGCCGCATTAAAGATAAAATAACTTTAACACATAATAAATTCGATAAGAATGTGCATCTGTCCTGTCCAACAACACCAGTATGCTAAAACTACCATCATAATATCCCCTTATTGTACTTGTATGGTTATTATTATTTGCTTCAACACCAAACATAACGACACATGTGCAACATACTTTGGTTCGCTGTCCATTGCAGGAATGTGACAGTGTAGGTGATAGACCTTAGGACATGAATCACAGCAAAGAAGTTTTCCACCATTTTTGCACACAGCACACCAATCCTCATTAGGATCACACTAAAACCCCGAAAGAAGTAAGAGTATGATCATTCACATGTTATAATGGTAAACTGACACCCTTACCTTGATTTCTTCATCATGAGGTTTTGTGATGATAACTCCAGGACTATCTTAAAAAGCAATACGATAGAAAATAAACAATAAGTAAAATGACATTTTATGGGAAAAGGTTCATTAAAATGTTTGACTAAGCTATATTATTCCTCTGGGCAAGTGTTACAGTATGGAAAAACATATGACATTATTATAGTTTGGTTGCTTTTTGTATTGTGTATTAATGTAGAGTTTGAAAAAGAATGTTTACATAATCCAAAATAACAATATACAACATTGATGACCTATTGACCTTTATGTACAATAAATTAATGTGTAACCACTGTAACTAATTATGAATTTGGTCAAGGTTGCATTGTAAAACAACTGACAAAATTTTTACCCTGTGTAGTTGTTGGGGAATCTGAAAAGTTTTCGTCCAAATGTTTAGCTAAATCAAACACCATGTCTGTAATCTTTGATGTGTCCATCATGTTGTTGGTATCATCCTGCAAAAAACGCTGTGTTTAGTTTTAAAATCTACTGCAATATGTTTCAAATTTTAATTGCTTACATATTCATTTCTTTCCACATCAGTTAAATCCAATAAATCAGGTGGTTGTAGGTCATCTGATTTTCTAAGCCAAAATAACAACAGTTAACATTAGTGGGGACATATATTCAGTGGTGGGATTCAAATTTTTCAGTCGGCTCTGTTACAAAAAGTCCATTGACAGCAACCAGTAATGCTAACCCAGGGATGGGCAACCTGCAGCCCGTGGGCCACATGCTGCCCTTAGATTAAAGTTGTGCGGCCCACAGAGACACTTGGATTTCAAATGTAATGGCAAATCAGTCCAAATTATTATATTTTTTGAGCAGATTAGTGTGCCCGGTGCTAAACCTAACAATATGCTGCTAGAATTAAATGCGAATTTTACTTGTAGCAAGACATTTTTGATATGCAACGAAGTAAAATCACCATGTTTTATATAAAGGTGCGGCCCGAGATCTAATCATTGCAACAGTATTTGGCCCCACAGTGAAAAAGGTTGCCTACCCCTGTGCTAACTGGTTCGCTGATCTCATAAAATTTCGTGAGGCGGTTCAATACAACCAGTGCAAACTGGCTGAATCCCACCACTGCATATATTTGTAAACTAGGACAGTGGCTGTATTATTCTATACCCTACTTACCGATTCACTATACACAGCATTTGACATACTAACAGGATTGTTTTTGGTAGCAAAAACAAATGGGTCCCCACACATGCATTTATGCAAACATATGAAAAAAAACTCCCTCTGAGAATTTAAACTCTAGCTTTGACCTTCAAACAGCTGTCCAGTCCAGTTTTGAAACAAAAATTATCCTAGAAAACTTAGACAGTATTACAGACACTGAAAAATTAGGAATAAATTTTACACCAAACAAACTGTTCTTCATTTAACTTTGTTATGCAAAACATATGCAGTTGACATCTAACTTCTCTACGTGTGGAAGCCGAAAGACCGTTAATAACCTTTTTGACATGATTTTTAGTGACATGCAGTCCTTTGTGTTCAACAATAACATTTGGCCTAATTTTTACATGACACAAGTATTGTTTCTAAAGTTTGTTTGTATAAAATAATGAAGCTACATTGTGACAAAAAAATCACACTTAACTGTGTTATGTGACACCAACAAGTTGACCTTCAGTGACCCCTCGTTGTGAAAATTTGTTTAGGGTTAAAGCACCTTTTTTGACCAAATGCATAGAACAAAGAAGCATTACACAGAACAAAAAAGAAAAACAATATGGACAAGACGAAATGTGTCCCCCTCAGGAAAAGGGACCCATCATAACCAACCAAATTTTTGGTAATGCCAGTCAACTTGCTGAAACATTAAGAAAAGCAAATTCACTTACTGTGTGTTATCATGTTCGGATGCTGTGGAGTTTAATTCCATTGATGGTGATTGATCAACACAATTCGTGGCTACTAAAATGAAAAACAAATACCATGTAAACCAACTTTGAGAAAGAACTATTTAAACATGTTACCTGGTGTAGTTGTTGTTGGAGTGCTGCTTTGAGCTGATGCTTCTCTGTTAGTAAAATAGACAAAGACATACTAAACTAGTTTGGGTGTCTATTATAACCTATTTTACTCAAATAACTCGTATTTTGTTTTTGCAATACAGCACTACAACTTACTGGAAATGCTGATGTCGAGTTGGATAAAGCTTCTGCATTTTTTCAAATATCCCGGAATTAGTGAAAAGGCCAGCTCCACCTTAACACAAATTAGGAAAAACTTGAAGGTCAATGCTTATGCTTGTATATAAATGTGAAAAGCTAGTGTACCTTCAAAAGCAGAACTTGGTGTGCCATTTGTGTTTGGTATAATTGGAGTATTCTAAAGATATAATTGGTGTACTTTAGTTGCAAGGTAGAATTAAAAAAAAAACACTTTCTGATTTACTATAGTTTTGTCTTTGTCAGGTGTAGTTGTACAGTTTGTGGTGGTTTCTAAGTCGACCCTAAACATATTTCAAAGTTTAGTCAGTTAAAATATATTTTTATGTTCATTGTACAAGCTAAAGTAACCAGTAGAACAAAATCAGAAGATAAACTAAAAAAGATTTATAAATTAAGAATTTCCAAAATAGAGTCCTATCACAGAAACACTTTTAATTTGAAATAATGCATTTGTTTTATTTTAAAGTCATACATTTTGTTTGGCATTGCAGTGGAAGGTTGTATCTCAGGTTCAACAGGTTTCTTTTCAATTGCAGTCCAGAACAACTGACCTAAGAATCAAATTTCAAGTAAAAAAACCACAACTCCCAATGGCATTCGAAATTGCAGCTGTACAAACCCAAGCAATTTTCCAGTGTTTCCTTCACAGTGTCATCAGGAAAGAACACTACATCCATTATAGCCGGCGAGGTTTCAACAATTTCCTTTTCAAGAGATGTGGCAAACTCCTTTATCTGATAAAAGAAATGGTGCTTGTTACAACAGATTCTGCCTGAAACTGTTTTCTTTAGCAAATGTATCAAAAACAGACTTTTAGAAACAAAACCAGTTAGTTTTTGAAGAGTTTATGTTTTGTTGTATGGCACTTTGCTTGTTCATAACTAGTACACAACTAAAACCTACTCCTGCTAACAGCATAACACACCTAATTTGCAGGATAACTTTTTATAGCATAGCTGTGGGAAGTTGGTAAATGTGCTCTTACAGGTTTCAATGTCTTTGTTATGCAGTAATTTACAATGTATAGAAAAAGGCAATCTGGGTATGCCAATTTTTTTGCTTGTGTTTGTTTACTTATATATCTCCATCATGAAATCAGCTAATATTCTTTTTTTAAACAAAACCCAGTGCACTGAACAGTTACACACCTTTTTGACATTGCAGCTCACCATTTTTCTTGACTGCAGCAAAGCAAACTCATTTTGTTTTTGTCGAGCAACAGCGATAAACTTTATGCAATGATTCACAGAATTTTCCATCCGTTTGGCAATTGTCATTTGAGTTTCCAGTACTTTTACTCTTTGTCTAACATATAAAAAACTAGTTTCAAGAAACATCAACAAATTTTTGGTTTGTGGAATGTGAACTGCATTTTTATTTAAGCAACAGACTTGGCTTTAATATGTGATTTGAGCTAACATGTCTGTCATGGGTTGTAATGGAATGTTATACACTGCTTTAAACATTCTATGCACTCTAGATAAAAGCAATACTTGCAGTATAGTAATTTGACTTTAAGTACTTTAAATACTTACTCGCTCACAGTTTTAATTTCATTCAAAAATGTTTGAGATTTTTGAGTAATCAACTGGTGTAGTTCATAGTGGTACATCAGAACTTGGCGAAGAACCGCTTTTTGACATTCTTCAATGCTTTTCAAATTTTTGCTGATGTCTTGCTTCAGACTGCCAATTGAATCCGTTTTTATCTGAAAAGAAATAATTCATGACAAAAAAATATAAAAAAACAACAACAAAAACATGTCATAAAAATACTATCAATACATATAAAAATAATATTGCACAAACACAGTTACTTTCAGTTCTTCTTGAATGAGCTCCAGATTTGTTCTTTCAACAGCAGCAGCTTCTTCAATAAATTTGTATCTGTAAATAACAAACACAATTTAGCAAACATTTGGAAACAATAAAAATAGTTGCTCCTACTTGTGTTCCTGGTGTTTTTCCAACTGGCAATCACGACAAGTAAGCACATTACAGGTCTCGCAGCAAAGCTTTATAACTTCACCAGGGTGCATTTTGCAACAAACTGGCTGTGTGCTGTTGGCAAAATGACCTAAAAAGTAAATAAATGATTTGACTTAGAGTTTTTGAAAAAAGTGAATCATTCCACCCACACACACACACACATAAGGTACAAACTTAAAGGGTTTTAACTAGTGATGCACCCAAGTTTCGGTTGGCCGAAACATTTCAGCCGAATATGCTGTTTTTGATGTTTCGGTTGCGGCCCAATCGTTTTTGAAAATTTGGCCTAAACCAGTGGTTCTCAAACTCGGTTTTCGGGGCCGCATGCGGCTCCCAACTACTTATTTTGCGGCTCGCACCAGACCTCAGAAAACCACCAAACATTGCTATTTTAGCTTTCAAAGTCATCTTCTTTAGTGATTTTCTCAAGGTTTCGTTTTTTTGTGGCTCCCTACACACTTAAAAAATACCATTTGGCCCCGACAATACAAAAGTTTGAGAACCACTGGCCTAAACCAAACTACGAAGCTGACATGTGCAGCATACGAGGCAGGCAACAGTGCTTGTGATTCGACTTTCGGCGGATTCTCCACTGAGCCTGTGTAGCTCAGTTGGTAGAGCGCGAGTCCTGGAAAGACTCCTGTCGTGGGTTTGAATCCCACCGCAGGCTAGATTTTTCTAGCCTACGCCTTGCCTTATGGTGGTGAATGCTTGGTGACCGGCTGATTCGGTATAGCGCCTTCAATGGGCCTGGCGTACTGTAATTTTTGATTGCATAGAATTAATACCTAAAATTTTATTTTCGTCAATATGAAACATCTTTCAATTATCTATTTGTTGTATCTATAAAATAAGAGCCCAAAATATTACAAGTTTAGTAAAGCTTCCGCTTTGTGAAAGTGATTTTGGTTTGACATAACTGAGTTCACTTGTATCAACAACACAAGGTTCACTTGAAAACATCCATAAGAACAGGATTTTAGGTTCGGCCTGATTCGGCCGAAATTATTCGACCTCATGGCGGAATATTCGGTTTTGGCCTGAACTATTTTAGGCGGGTTCAGTGCATCACTAGTTTTGACATCATCCATTTTTACATTTGTGGCCCGAATTTTTTTGGGTCTCAGCTTTTTTGTAGCAAGTGTATTTGCACAAGTACAAACATGTAACTACATACAAAAGCACATGATGCATTATATATGAGAAGCGGGATACGGGTGAACTAGTAAAAAAAATGCATCGGATAATTTAGATAGTATTGGAGTGCTTTTCAATGGATACATAGTGCATAACAACAGCTATGGGGTGGCATGGGTACAGGGGTTCACACAAAAAAATTTGGTGCAAAAGTTGGAGTAATTTGCTGCAGATAGTTGGGGTGAGGGTACTATATAACCCTCATTTCAATTTTCATTTATTTTTAAAAATACCACTTCATTTTTCTTTACATTTTCTGTTATCACAAGGTTGCAGCATTGGTTTTGAAGGGTGACTAAGAGAGAAAAAAGATTGAACAGCACTGTATCAGAGGGCTGGTGAGGTGGCAGGGTTACAAGCAAATAAACTGCAATGTTATGTTGAAATATAGTCTAATTGACTGCAGGAAATTTTCCTAAAACATGCAACATTCAACACAAACATCAAAAATATTTAACTGTATGTGGCACCAATACCTTCAGATAACATATCTTCATCAACAGGATCAAGGACATGATCTTTTGTAAGTTTTACTCGCTTGTGAGCAGTCATGCATTCTTCACATAAAAAATCTTCACAAGTTGAACAAAACCTACAAACAAATTGATCAAAAGTTCAGAAATACAAAGTTTGTAGACAGGGCAAGCTTAAGTTAACAGAAACCAATAAAAAGAATAAGTCTGGATAAAATGGCTTTCATTTTTAGACCATGCTCCTATTATTTTTTAAATGGTCTGGACACACAGAGTTCCCCCAGTTGAGATTTTGTTTAAGTAACATTAAGGATCAGTTTAAGCCACATTGGATGTGCATACTGGGGCCACACATCATTCCCTGATAGCATACATTTTTTGCCTGCTACAATATGGGAGCAGTGCCCAACTACACAGCTTAAAAAAAGACTACTGGTTCTCTTTTACAGCTTTTTTTGTTCATTTTAGTCAAATGTTGGTGGGTCAACCAGATCAAACTACATGTGTATAGTTATGTAAACAGCACATATTTACAGTTTTTAACCTGACAGCTTGATAGTTCTCATCACAACTGGTGCAAAGCTTTTTTACTTTTGGCACAATGTTCTCCTCTGAAGCTGAAGTCTTGTTGTTTTGTTGGTAAGTAAACAGGTTGTCAATCACATTGTCCAGGTTGGAAATGCACTGACAGCAGGGGCATTTTAATAACAACTCTCCACAAACGTTGCGCTGGTAAACCTTGATTTTTTGTAGGTTTTCCAAAGCATCTTCTGGAATTGGTGGCTCTACATCATTACGTAGACCTTTCTGATGCAATCCATCCTTAAGTGCAGAAAAAGTCAGTTGAAAGTAGGATTTAAAACCAAGCAGCAAACAATTTATATTTGCCAATAATCAGAATAAACATTGTGGACAGTTACACAATTTTAAGAAAAGGTTGTCCATAAGTTGTGAACAATTTAAAAGTTCATGCTTTAATCCTTTGGTAGTACAATTTTAATCTTATTTAAGTGAAAAGACATTACTTACCAATTCCTTCTGATAAGAAATGTGCTCCTGCTTTAAGATACACTTGGTGCAAAACACATGCAAGCATCCAAGTAGGAGTGGATTTTTGTCCATGAACGGTTGTTCACACAGAGTACAAACATGTGATACTGTATTAGATTCTGTTCTATCCTGTTCACCAGTAGTTGTAGAAGCATCCTCGCTGGAAAGTGACATCGAATCCACAGCTGCTACACTTCCACTTGCACTATTATCATCATTGACAGAGTTGGGGGTTTCCGGGGTTGGGGTTTTATTTAAGGTGGGGACAGAGTTCATCTTTGAATTGTTACTTGACTGATCATCTGTAGTTGTATTTGAGGAGGGACTGTGCTCTAACAAAATAGTGATTTCTGTGTTTTCACAGGACCTAAAAACTTTTGCTGGTTGCAGGTTCTCTCCATCAGATGGTCGTTTCATTGTTTCATCCATAATTTGATCTGATCATTATAAATCCATCTGTATAATTGTGTTTTATGTATAGGTATATGTGTATGTATTGCAAACACAGACCATCAAATTGCCAAACATAAACACTGACCAGTTGAGTAAGACGAACTACACTATATTAGGCTATTTCCAATAGTTTTTGACAAACATCCTAAAACAGGAAAAAAGAAACAAGTGTAAAAATATAACAACTGTACATTATTGCATTACAGACACCTTGCTGCATCACAATCTAAAATGTGCTTGAAAATGGAGCATGAAAATAGAACGGTTTTCTCTGCTCGTGTAGGCATATCTTAAAAAGCATGTTTCTATTGGACATTTAAATAAACTTGCTGGATCAATGCCAGATGAATCATGGGTCAGCACTCGGCAGAAACTATCTTGTATCGTGCCGTGCTTTTTTGAAGGTGAAGTACGCAGCTGCAGCTCTATGCAAGGACCACAACATAACGGAGGAGGGTTTCGTTCTATGGACCTTTTAAGGAATAAGCCCAGACGAGACGAGCATGCGTTTTGAATCATATGCCAATAGCCGAATAAGAGACGCGCCAGGGCAGAATAAATTACAAACCCTTGAGCGCCCTGTTGCAAACTTGACCCTCGAGTTAATTTTGTGATCGACAATAGACAGTGTTATTTCACACATCTTGAAGCCGATTGTCACATTGGTTATGCGATTGTTACATAGTATAGTGAGTCTCATCATACCGAGCAAAACTCCTTTGTTATGTCACAATAGAAAAGTGCAACAAAAAATAAATGGTTCGCGCAGAATTGCAATTTTTAGTCTTGTCTGTACTGTAACGAAATTGACTTTCGACCCTTTCCATGTGTTCAAATCATTTGAGACCAAGAAAAAATCAATCCGAACCGCTTTTTGTCATGGGTTCAGGTTCGGTTCGAGTTCTCATTGTTTTGTTTTTAGAGCAGTGGTTCCCAACCTTATTTGTTACATTCCTCCCTTTGCCAATTTTCGAACTATTCATCCCCCCCCAGAATCAGACGAAAAACAAATATAACACAAAAAATAGCAATTTGAAATATACCTTATAGGGGAGATGCGGGACCATTGGGCATGAAGGACCTTTGGGCCATCATGCGTTTCTTTCAAACTAGTCGCTGTAGCGAGTTCTCAGTCATGTGTTAAAGTACTTGTGTTGCAATAGTTTTAAAGCTGTAACAACAAGAAGGTCAGTCACTTACAGAAGAAACTGTGAGCATAACTAAGTTTTCGCAGCTTGAAAGTAAATATTTTGCTCCTTTACATTTTTGTAATTTCTTTATTAGAGAAAGCTAGTTAAAACACGAAGTTTGCAGGATATTAGTTAGTTAATTGTAGCGTTAGATGAGCATTAGTATTTCTTAAGTTAATCTGTGCAACGTAGTTCAGTAAGATAAGTTCGTAATGGCGGCAATACAGGACCATTAAGCCAGTTGTTCACAGGACCATTGGGCATGGCCCTTTGACTTTACACCATTGGGCATGGCCCAAAGGTCCTTGGCCTATGAAGCTATTGATGCTGGTTGTATTTTTTCTTTTGATTAATATTAGATTTCTTTTTCAATAAAATTGTTCTACTTTCAAACACAACACTTAATAAGCTCCCTCATGCGTGGTGTAATGGTCCAGAATATCACATGAAAATACTGGCCCAAAGGTCCTTTATGCGAGGCTCAATGGTCCCCAAGGGTAAGGACCTTTCAGCCATATTTTTTGCAATTTTTAAAACGGAACATCTTGCCAACGCATTTCCAAATAAGAAAGTTATGCCCTTGTGTAAGTGTGTTAAAACGTGTAGTATTAGTACAGGTGTTCAATGGCAATTTTTCTTTCGAACTCAAAGAAATAGTCATGAAAAACTGAATTTTGGCTCAATGGTCCTGCATCTCCCCTAATCAGGGCTGTCCATTTCAGTATCTTTACAACCGGTTCCAATGTGAACCGGGTCCTAATTATAATGGAAATAATAATGTATACAAGCAAAAATATTCTCTAATTTTTCAAATGTAACATTTTTTTCACAGTTTTTATGAAATTCCTCCCTTGAACTCATAAAATTCCTCCCTAGTCAGGAATTCCTCCCCCGGTGGGAACCACTGTTATAGAGGATCGGGGTTGGTTCAGGTTTCTAGGAATGAATATTTTCGGGTTCGGGTTTTGTACCGGTTCGGCCAAATTGCTCCGGAACCTGGGTTGTCACGGCCACAACGTGAAGTACTAACCACTTACGATCACAGCATGTATGTAGCAGAGGATGGTTTCGATCCATCGACCTCTGTGTTATGGGCCCAGCACGCTTCCGCTGCGCCACTCTGCTGATTTTGCTCATGCAACAGTTTTCAATAAGTTCCAATGATTTGAAAGTGTTTGCAGTTTAAAATGCAATCATTCAAGAAACTCAAGAATAGATGCAACCAGAATTTTTATGTTTGTTCACAAATGCAATACAACTTAAAACAATCGCCAGAAACAAACCAAAAATGAATCTGCTGTGACCAGGATTCGAACCTGGGTTGTCAGTTGTCACGGCCACAACGTGAAGTACTAACCACTATACGATCACAGCATGTATGTAGCAGAGATGGATTTGATTCATCGACCTCTGGGCTATGGGCCCAGCACGCTTCCGCTGCGCCACTCTGCTGATTTTGTCGATGCAACAGTTTTCAATAAGTTTCAATGATTTGAAAGTGTTTGCAGTATCAAAAGCAATCGTTCAACAAATTCGAGAATAGCTGCAACCAGAATTTTTATGTTTGTTCACAAATGCAAAGCAACTTAAAACAATCGCCAGAAACAAACAAAAAACAAATCTGCTGTGACCAGGATTCGAACCTGGGTTGTCACGGCCACAACGTGAAGTACTAACCACTATACGATCACAGCATGTATGTAGCAGAGGATGGTTTCGATCCATCGACCTCTGGGTTATGGGCCCAGCACGCTTCCGCTGCGCCACTCTGCTGATTTTGCTCATGCAACAGTTTTCAATAAGTTCCAATAATTTGATAGTGTTTGCAGTTTAAAATGCAATCATTCAAGAAATTCGAGAATAGATGCAACCAGAATTTTTATGTTTGTTCACAAATGCAAAGCAACTTAAAACAATCGCCAGAAATAACCCAAAAATCAATCTGCTGTGACCAGGATTCGAACCTGGGTTGTCACGGCCACAACTTGAAATACTAACCACTATACGATCACAGCATGTATGTAGCAGAGGATGGTTTCGATCCATCGACCTCTGGGTTATGGGCCCAGCACGCCTCCGCTGCGCCACTCTGCTGATTATGTTCATGCAACAGTTTTCAATAAGTTCCAATAATTTGATAGTGTTTGCAGTTTAAAATGCAATCATTCAAGAAATTCCAGAATAGACGCAACCAGAATTTTTATGTTTGTTCACAAATGCAAAGCAACTTAAAACAATCGCCAGAAATAACCCAAAAATGAATCTGCTGTGACCAGGATTCGAACCTGGGTTGTCACGGCCACAACGTGAAGTACTAACCACTATACGATCACAGCATGTATGTAGCAGAGGATGGTTTCGATCCATCGACCTCTGGGTTACGGCCCAGCACGCTTCCGCTGCGCCACTCTGCTGATTATGTTCATGCAAAAGTTTTCAATCAGTTCCAATAATTTGAAAGTGTTTGCAGTTTAAAATGCAATCATTCAAAAAATTCGAGGATAGATGCAACCAGAATTTTTATGTTTGTTCACAAATGCAAAGCAACTTAAAACAATCGACAGAAACAAACCTAAAATGAATCTGTTGAGACCAGGATTCGAACCTGGGTTGTCACGGCCACAACGTGAAGTACTAACCACTATACGATCACAGCATGTATGTAGCAGAGGGTGGTTTCGATCCATCGACCTCTGGGTTACGGCCCAGCACGCTTCCGCTGCGCCACTCTGCTGATTATGTTCATGCAAAAGTTTTCAATCAGTTCCAATAATTTGAAAGTGTTTGCAGTTTAAAATGCAATCATTCAAAAAATTCGAGGATAGATGCAACCAGAATTTTTATGTTTGTTCACAAATGCAAAGCAACTTAAAACAATCGACAGAAACAAACCTAAAATGAATCTGCTGAGACCAGGATTCGAACCTGGGTTGTCACGGCCACAACGTGAAGTACTAACCACTATACGATCACAGCATGTATGTAGCAGAGGATGGTTTCGATCCATCGACCTCTGGGTTATGGGCCCAGCACGCTTCCGCTGCGCCACTCTGCTGATTATGTTCATGCAAAAGTTTTCAATAAGTTCCAATAATTTGAAAGTGTTTGCAGTTTAAAATGCAATCATTCAAAAAATTCGAGAATAGATGCAACCAGAATTTTTATGTTTGTTCACAAATGCAAAGCAACTTAAAACAATCGCCAGAAACAAACAAAAAATAAAAAACAAATCTGCTGTGACCACTGTTCGAACCTGGGTTGTCACGGCCACAACGTGAAGTACTAACCACTATACGATCACAGCATGTATGTAGCAGAGGATGGTTTCGATCCATCGACCTCTGGGTTATGGGCCCAGCACGCTTCCGCTGCGCCACTCTGCTGATTATGTTCATGCAAAAGTTTTCAATCAGTTCCAATAATTTGAAAGTGTTTGCAGTTTAAAATGCAATCATTCAAAAAATTCGAGGATAGATGCAACCAGAATTTTTATGTTTGTTCACAAATGCAAAGCAACTTAAAACAATCGCCAGAAACAAACAAAAAACAAATCTGTTGAGACCAGGATTCGAACCTGGGTTGTCACGGCCACAACGTGAAGTACTAACCACTATACGATCACAGCATGTATGTAGCAGAGGGTGGTTTCGATCCATCGACCTCTGGGTTACGGCCCAGCACGCTTCCGCTGCGCCACTCTGCTGATTATGTTCATGCAAAAGTTTTCAATCAGTTCCAATAATTTGAAAGTGTTTGCAGTTTAAAATGCAATCATTCAAAAAATTCGAGGATAGATGCAACCAGAATTTTTATGTTTGTTCACAAATGCAAAGCAACTTAAAACAATCGACAGAAACAAACCTAAAATGAATCTGCTGAGACCAGGATTCGAACCTGGGTTGTCACGGCCACAACGTGAAGTACTAACCACTATACGATCACAGCATGTATGTAGCAGAGGATGGTTTCGATCCATCGACCTCTGGGTTATGGGCCCAGCACGCTTCCGCTGCGCCACTCTGCTGATTATGTTCATGCAAAAGTTTTCAATAAGTTCCAATAATTTGAAAGTGTTTGCAGTTTAAAATGCAATCATTCAAAAAATTCGAGAATAGATGCAACCAGAATTTTTATGTTTGTTCACAAATGCAAAGCAACTTAAAACAATCGCCAGAAACAAACAAAAAATAAAAAACAAATCTGCTGTGACCACTGTTCGAACCTGGGTTGTCACGGCCACAACGTGAAGTACTAACCACTATACGATCACAGCATGTATGTAGCAGAGGATGGTTTCGATCCATCGACCTCTGGGTTATGGGCCCAGCACGCTTCCGCTGCGCCACTCTGCTGATTATGTTCATGCAAAAGTTTTCAATCAGTTCCAATAATTTGAAAGTGTTTGCAGTTTAAAATGCAATCATTCAAAAAATTCGAGGATAGATGCAACCAGAATTTTTATGTTTGTTCACAAATGCAAAGCAACTTAAAACAATCGCCAGAAACAAACAAAAAACAAATCTGTTGAGACCAGGATTCGAACCTGGGTTGTCACGGCCACAACGTGAAGTACTAACCACTATACGATCACAGCATGTATGTAGCAGAGGGTGGTTTCGATCCATCGACCTCTGGGTTACGGCCCAGCACGCTTCCGCTGCGCCACTCTGCTGATTATGTTCATGCAAAAGTTTTCAATCAGTTCCAATAATTTGAAAGTGTTTGCAGTTTAAAATGCAATCATTCAAAAAATTCGAGGATAGATGCAACCAGAATTTTTATTTGTTCACAAATGCAAAGCAACTTAAAACAATCGACAGAAACAAACCTAAAATGAATCTGCTGAGACCAGGATTCGAACCTGGGTTGTCACGGCCACAACGTGAAGTACTAACCACTATACGATCACAGCATGTATGTAGCAGAGGATGGTTTCGATCCATCGACCTCTGGGTTATGGGCCCAGCACGCTTCCGCTGCGCCACTCTGCTGATTATGTTCATGCAAAAGTTTTCAATCAGTTCCAATAATTTGAAAGTGTTTGCAGTTTAAAATGCAATCATTCAAAAAATTCGAGAATAGATGCAACCAGAATTTTTATGTTTGTTCACAAATGCAAAGCAACTTAAAACAATCGCCAGAAACAAACAAAAAACAAAAAACAAATCTGCTGTGACCACTGTTCGAACCTGGGTTGTCACGGCCACAACGTGAAGTACTAACCACTATACGATCACAGCATGTATGTAGCAGAGGATGGTTTCGATCCATCGACCTCTGGGTTATGGGCCCAGCACGCTTCCGCTGCGCCACTCTGCTGATTATGTTCATGCAAAAGTTTTCAATAAGTTCCAATAATTTGATAGTGTTTGCAGTTCAAAATGCAATCAATCAAGAAATTCGAGAATAGATGCAACCAGAATTTTTATGTTTGTTCACAAATGCAAAGCAACTTAAAACAATCGCCAGAAACAAACAAAAAACAAAAAACAAATCTGCTGTGACCACGGTTCGAACCTCGGTTGTCACGGCCACAACGTGAAGTACTAACCACTATACGATCACAGCATGTATGGAGCAGAGGATGGTTTCGATCCATCGACCTCTGGGTTATGGGCCCAGCACGCTTCCGCTGCGCCACTCTGCTGATTATGTTCATGCAAAAGTTTTCAATCAGTTCCAATAATTTGAAAGTGTTTGCAGTTTAAAATGCAATCATTCAAAAAATTCGAGGATAGATGCAACCAGAATTTTTATGTTTGTTCACAAATGCAAAGCAACTTAAAACAATCGCCAGAAACAAACAAAAAACAAATCTGTTGAGACCAGGATTCGAACCTGGGTTGTCACGGCCACAACGTGAAGTACTAACCACTATACGATCACAGCATGTATGTAGCAGAGGGTGGTTTCGATCCATCGACCTCTGGGTTACGGCCCAGCACGCTTCCGCTGCGCCACTCTGCTGATTATGTTCATGCAAAAGTTTTCAATCAGTTCCAATAATTTGAAAGTGTTTGCAGTTTAAAATGCAATCATTCAAAAAATTCGAGGATAGATGCAACCAGAATTTTTATTTGTTCACAAATGCAAAGCAACTTAAAACAATCGACAGAAACAAACCTAAAATGAATCTGCTGAGACCAGGATTCGAACCTGGGTTGTCACGGCCACAACGTGAAGTACTAACCACTATACGATCACAGCATGTATGTAGCAGAGGATGGTTTCGATCCATCGACCTCTGGGTTATGGGCCCAGCACGCTTCCGCTGCGCCACTCTGCTGATTATGTTCATGCAAAAGTTTTCAATCAGTTCCAATAATTTGAAAGTGTTTGCAGTTTAAAATGCAATCATTCAAAAAATTCCAGAATAGATGCAACCAGAATTTTTATGTTTGTTCACAAATGCAAAGCAACTTAAAACAATCGCCAGAAACAAACAAAAAACAAAAAACAAATCTGCTGTGACCACTGTTCGAACCTGGGTTGTCACGGCCACAACGTGAAGTACTAACCACTATACGATCACAGCATGTATGTAGCAGAGGATGGTTTCGATCCATCGACCTCTGGGTTATGGGCCCAGCACGCTTCCGCTGCGCCACTCTGCTGATTATGTTCATGCAAAAGTTTTCAATAAGTTCCAATAATTTGATAGTGTTTGCAGTTCAAAATGCAATCAATCAAGAAATTCGAGAATAGATGCAACCAGAATTTTTATGTTTGTTCACAAATGCAAAGCAACTTAAAACAATCGCCAGAAACAAACAAAAAACAAAAAACAAATCTGCTGTGACCACGGTTCGAACCTCGGTTGTCACGGCCACAACGTGAAGTACTAACCACTATACGATCACAGCATGTATGGAGCAGAGGATGGTTTCGATCCATCGACCTCTGGGTTATGGGCCCAGCACGCTTCCGCTGCGCCACTCTGCTGATTATGTTCATGCAACAGTTTTCAATAAGTTCCAATAATTTGATAGTGTTTGCAGTTTAAAATGCAATCAATCAAGAAATTCCAGAATAGATGCAACCAGAATTTTTATGTTTGTTCACAAATGCAAAGCAACTTAAAACAATCGCCAGAAACAAACCTAAAACAAATCTGCTGTGACCACGGTTCGAACCTGGGTTGTCACGGCCACAACGTGAAGTACTAACCACTATACGATCACAGCATGTATGTAGCAGAGGATGGTTTCGATCCATCGACCTCTGGGTTATGGGCCCAGCACGCTTCCGCTGCGACACTCTGCTGATTATGTTCATGCAAAAGTTTTCAATAAGTTCCAATAATTTGATAGTGTTTGCAGTTTAAAATGCAATCAATCAAGAAATTCCAGAATAGATGCAACCAGAATTTTTACCTTTGTTCACAAATGCAAAGCAACTTAAAACAATCGCCAGAAACAAACCTAAAACAAATCTGCTGTGACCAGGATTCGAACCTGTGCTGTCACGGCCACAACGTGAAGTACTAACCACTATACGATCACAGCATGTATGTAGCAGAGGATGGTTTCGATCCATCGACCTCTGGGTTATGGGCCCAGCACGCTTCCGCTGCGCCACTCTGCTGATTATGTTCATGCAACAGTTTTCAATAAGTTCCAATAATTTGATAGTGTTTGCAGTTTAAAATGCAATCATTCAAGAAATTCCAGAATAGATGCAACCAGAATTTTTATCTTTGTTCACAAATGCAAAGCAACTTAAAACAATCGCCAGAAACAAACAAAAAATAAAAAACAAATCTGCTGTGACCAGGATTCGAACCTGGATTGTCACGGCCACAACGTGAAGTACTAACCACTAAACGATTACAGCATGTATGTAGCAGAGGATGGTTTCGATCCATCGACCTCTGGGTTATGGGCCCAGCACGCTTCCGCTGCGCCACTCTGCTGATTATGTTCATGCAAAAGTTTTCAATAAGTTCCAATAATTTGATAGTGTTTGCAGTTTAAAATGCAATCATTCAAGAAATTCCAGAATAGACTCAACCAGAATTTTTATCTTTGTTCACAAATGCAAAGCAACTTAAAACAATCGCCAGAAATAACCCAAAAATGAATCTGCTGTGACCAGGATTCGAACCTGGGTTGTCACGGCCACAACGTGAAGTACTAACCACTATACGATCACAGCATGTATGTAGCAGAGGATGGTTTCGATCCATCGACCTCTGGGTTACGGCCCAGCACGCTTCCGCTGCGCCACTCTGCTGATTATGTTCATGCAAAAGTTTTCAATAAGTTCCAATAATTTGAAAGTGTTTGCAGTTTAAAATGCAATCATTCAAAAAATTCGAGGATAGATGCAACCAGAAATTTTATGTTTGTTCACAAATGCAAAGCAACTTAAAGCAATCGCCAGAAACAAACAAAAACAAAAAAAGAAATATGCTGTGACCACGGTTCGAACCTGGGTTGTCACGGCCACAACGTGAAGTACTAACCACTATACCAGGGGCGTGCAACTGTTTATCGCAGTGGGCCACAACTTACAGTTAAAATAAAGCTGGGGGCCAAACAATAAAGCAACACATACATTTTTAAACAGCTTATATAATAGCAAAGCGCACACAATCAAGTTACTCTTTGAGTACTTTTCAATAAATGGAATATCTAACCCAGTGGTTCCCAACATTTTGTACGCTGTGGCCCCCTTAACAAATGTAAATGGCAAACTCGTGTAGGAATTCGATACTAATTTCGGCTTTAAACAGGTTGAATAGAGTAAACAATAATCCATAATCATGAAAAACCTCAATATAGACAAATAGTATGTAAAATAGTCGATTAAATTAGAAATAAAGTTAAAGTTATCAAAAAACAAAACGGCTTTTAGTAGGTGTTTCTGGTGAATCCACACCCGTGGCCCCCCTGGGGGGCCAATGGGCCCTGGTTGGGAACCACTGTGCTAACCTTTTCGTAGAATAAATGTCAATATGTTTACGGCACCTACGTATAAATCATGTTACTGAATTATTGCTACAGAGGCAGTTCTGTCATAATGCACACTATGATGCAACAACGGGAATATGTCGTCACAGTAGATAAAACCTTATCAAGGCGTGACGTTGTACAAAGTCGAAAATACCAGTGTTGATGTACATATAGCAACATTCCATGCCCTAACAGTAAAAAGTATTCATAATTGATGGAGTACTTTGAAGTCTGCGCGGGCCACGAAAGTAGGTGCCGCGGGCCGGACACTGGCCCGCGGGCCGTATGTTGCACGCCTCTGCACTATACGATCACAGCATGTATGTAGCAGAGGATGGTTTCGATCCATCGACCTCTGGGTTATGGGCCCAGCACGCTTCCGCTGCGTCACTCAGCTGATTTTGTCGATGCAACAGTTTTCATTAAGTTCCAATGATTTGAAAGTGTTTGCAGTTTAAAATGCAATCGTTCAAGAAATTCCAGAATAGACGCAACCAGAATTTTTATGTTTGTTCACAAATGCAAAGCAACTTAAAACAATCGCCAGAAACAAACAAAAAACAAATCTGCTGTGACCAGGATTCGAATCTGGGTTGTCACGGCCACAACGTGAAGTACTAACCACTATACGATCATAGCATGTATGTAGCAGAGGATGGTTTCGATCCATCGACCTCTGGGTTATGGGCCCAGCACGCTTCCGCTGCGCCACTCTGCTGATTATGTTCATGCAAAAGTTTTCAATAAGTTCCAATAATTTGATAGTGTTTGCAGTTTAAAATGCAATCATTCAAGAAACTCAAGAATAGATGCAACCAGAATTTTTATGTTTGTTCACAAATGCAATACAACTTAAAACAATCGCCAGAAACAAACCAAAAATGAATCTGCTGTGACCAGGATTCGAACCTGGGTTGTCAGTTGTCACGGCCACAACGTGAAGTACTAACCACTATACGATCACAGCATGTATGTAGCAGAGATGGATTTGATTCATCGACCTCTGGGCTATGGGCCCAGCACGCTTCCGCTGCGCCACTCTGCTGATTTTGTCGATGCAACAGTTTTCAATAAGTTTCAATGATTTGAAAGTGTTTGCAGTATCAAAAGCAATCGTTCAACAAATTCGAGAATAGCTGCAACCAGAATTTTTATGTTTGTTCACAAATGCAAAGCAACTTAAAACAATCGCCAGAAACAAACAAAAAACAAATCTGCTGTGACCAGGATTCGAACCTGGGTTGTCACGGCCACAACGTGAAGTACTAACCACTATACGATCACAGCATGTATGTAGCAGAGGATGGTTTCGATCCATCGACCTCTGGGTTATGGGCCCAGCACGCTTCCGCTGCGCCACTCTGCTGATTTTGCTCATGCAACAGTTTTCAATAAGTTCCAATAATTTGATAGTGTTTGCAGTTTAAAATGCAATCATTCAAGAAATTCGAGAATAGATGCAACCAGAATTTTTATGTTTGTTCACAAATGCAAAGCAACTTAAAACAATCGCCAGAAATAACCCAAAAATCAATCTGCTGTGACCAGGATTCGAACCTGGGTTGTCACGGCCACAACTTGAAATACTAACCACTATACGATCACAGCATGTATGTAGCAGAGGATGGTTTCGATCCATCGACCTCTGGGTTATGGGCCCAGCACGCCTCCGCTGCGCCACTCTGCTGATTATGTTCATGCAACAGTTTTCAATAAGTTCCAATAATTTGATAGTGTTTGCAGTTTAAAATGCAATCATTCAAGAAATTCCAGAATAGACGCAACCAGAATTTTTATGTTTGTTCACAAATGCAAAGCAACTTAAAACAATCGCCAGAAATAACCCAAAAATGAATCTGCTGTGACCAGGATTCGAACCTGGGTTGTCACGGCCACAACGTGAAGTACTAACCACTATACGATCACAGCATGTATGTAGCAGAGGATGGTTTCGATCCATCGACCTCTGGGTTACGGCCCAGCACGCTTCCGCTGCGCCACTCTGCTGATTATGTTCATGCAAAAGTTTTCAATCAGTTCCAATAATTTGAAAGTGTTTGCAGTTTAAAATGCAATCATTCAAAAAATTCGAGGATAGATGCAACCAGAATTTTTATGTTTGTTCACAAATGCAAAGCAACTTAAAACAATCGACAGAAACAAACCTAAAATGAATCTGTTGAGACCAGGATTCGAACCTGGGTTGTCACGGCCACAACGTGAAGTACTAACCACTATACGATCACAGCATGTATGTAGCAGAGGGTGGTTTCGATCCATCGACCTCTGGGTTACGGCCCAGCACGCTTCCGCTGCGCCACTCTGCTGATTATGTTCATGCAAAAGTTTTCAATCAGTTCCAATAATTTGAAAGTGTTTGCAGTTTAAAATGCAATCATTCAAAAAATTCGAGGATAGATGCAACCAGAATTTTTATGTTTGTTCACAAATGCAAAGCAACTTAAAACAATCGACAGAAACAAACCTAAAATGAATCTGCTGAGACCAGGATTCGAACCTGGGTTGTCACGGCCACAACGTGAAGTACTAACCACTATACGATCACAGCATGTATGTAGCAGAGGATGGTTTCGATCCATCGACCTCTGGGTTATGGGCCCAGCACGCTTCCGCTGCGCCACTCTGCTGATTATGTTCATGCAAAAGTTTTCAATAAGTTCCAATAATTTGAAAGTGTTTGCAGTTTAAAATGCAATCATTCAAAAAATTCGAGAATAGATGCAACCAGAATTTTTATGTTTGTTCACAAATGCAAAGCAACTTAAAACAATCGCCAGAAACAAACAAAAAATAAAAAACAAATCTGCTGTGACCACTGTTCGAACCTGGGTTGTCACGGCCACAACGTGAAGTACTAACCACTATACGATCACAGCATGTATGTAGCAGAGGATGGTTTCGATCCATCGACCTCTGGGTTATGGGCCCAGCACGCTTCCGCTGCGCCACTCTGCTGATTATGTTCATGCAAAAGTTTTCAATCAGTTCCAATAATTTGAAAGTGTTTGCAGTTTAAAATGCAATCATTCAAAAAATTCGAGGATAGATGCAACCAGAATTTTTATGTTTGTTCACAAATGCAAAGCAACTTAAAACAATCGCCAGAAACAAACAAAAAACAAATCTGTTGAGACCAGGATTCGAACCTGGGTTGTCACGGCCACAACGTGAAGTACTAACCACTATACGATCACAGCATGTATGTAGCAGAGGGTGGTTTCGATCCATCGACCTCTGGGTTACGGCCCAGCACGCTTCCGCTGCGCCACTCTGCTGATTATGTTCATGCAAAAGTTTTCAATCAGTTCCAATAATTTGAAAGTGTTTGCAGTTTAAAATGCAATCATTCAAAAAATTCGAGGATAGATGCAACCAGAATTTTTATTTGTTCACAAATGCAAAGCAACTTAAAACAATCGACAGAAACAAACCTAAAATGAATCTGCTGAGACCAGGATTCGAACCTGGGTTGTCACGGCCACAACGTGAAGTACTAACCACTATACGATCACAGCATGTATGTAGCAGAGGATGGTTTCGATCCATCGACCTCTGGGTTATGGGCCCAGCACGCTTCCGCTGCGCCACTCTGCTGATTATGTTCATGCAAAAGTTTTCAATCAGTTCCAATAATTTGAAAGTGTTTGCAGTTTAAAATGCAATCATTCAAAAAATTCGAGAATAGATGCAACCAGAATTTTTATGTTTGTTCACAAATGCAAAGCAACTTAAAACAATCGCCAGAAACAAACAAAAAACAAAAAACAAATCTGCTGTGACCACTGTTCGAACCTGGGTTGTCACGGCCACAACGTGAAGTACTAACCACTATACGATCACAGCATGTATGTAGCAGAGGATGGTTTCGATCCATCGACCTCTGGGTTATGGGCCCAGCACGCTTCCGCTGCGCCACTCTGCTGATTATGTTCATGCAAAAGTTTTCAATAAGTTCCAATAATTTGATAGTGTTTGCAGTTCAAAATGCAATCATTCAAGAAATTCCAGAATAGACGCAACCAGAATTTTTATGTTTGTTCACAAATGCAAAGCAACTTAAAACAATCGCCAGAAATAACCCAAAAATGAATCTGCTGTGACCAGGATTCGAACCTGGGTTGTCACGGCCACAACGTGAAGTACTAACCACTATACGATCACAGCATGTATGTAGCAGAGGATGGTTTCGATCCATCGACCTCTGGGTTACGGCCCAGCACGCTTCCGCTGCGCCACTCTGCTGATTATGTTCATGCAAAAGTTTTCAATCAGTTCCAATAATTTGAAAGTGTTTGCAGTTTAAAATGCAATCATTCAAAAAATTCGAGGATAGATGCAACCAGAATTTTTATGTTTGTTCACAAATGCAAAGCAACTTAAAACAATCGACAGAAACAAACCTAAAATGAATCTGTTGAGACCAGGATTCGAACCTGGGTTGTCACGGCCACAACGTGAAGTACTAACCACTATACGATCACAGCATGTATGTAGCAGAGGGTGGTTTCGATCCATCGACCTCTGGGTTACGGCCCAGCACGCTTCCGCTGCGCCACTCTGCTGATTATGTTCATGCAAAAGTTTTCAATCAGTTCCAATAATTTGAAAGTGTTTGCAGTTTAAAATGCAATCATTCAAAAAATTCGAGGATAGATGCAACCAGAATTTTTATGTTTGTTCACAAATGCAAAGCAACTTAAAACAATCGACAGAAACAAACCTAAAATGAATCTGCTGAGACCAGGATTCGAACCTGGGTTGTCACGGCCACAACGTGAAGTACTAACCACTATACGATCACAGCATGTATGTAGCAGAGGATGGTTTCGATCCATCGACCTCTGGGTTATGGGCCCAGCACGCTTCCGCTGCGCCACTCTGCTGATTATGTTCATGCAAAAGTTTTCAATAAGTTCCAATAATTTGAAAGTGTTTGCAGTTTAAAATGCAATCATTCAAAAAATTCGAGAATAGATGCAACCAGAATTTTTATGTTTGTTCACAAATGCAAAGCAACTTAAAACAATCGCCAGAAACAAACAAAAAATAAAAAACAAATCTGCTGTGACCACTGTTCGAACCTGGGTTGTCACGGCCACAACGTGAAGTACTAACCACTATACGATCACAGCATGTATGTAGCAGAGGATGGTTTCGATCCATCGACCTCTGGGTTATGGGCCCAGCACGCTTCCGCTGCGCCACTCTGCTGATTATGTTCATGCAAAAGTTTTCAATCAGTTCCAATAATTTGAAAGTGTTTGCAGTTTAAAATGCAATCATTCAAAAAATTCGAGGATAGATGCAACCAGAATTTTTATGTTTGTTCACAAATGCAAAGCAACTTAAAACAATCGCCAGAAACAAACAAAAAACAAATCTGTTGAGACCAGGATTCGAACCTGGGTTGTCACGGCCACAACATGAAGTACTAACCACTATACGATCACAGCATGTATGTAGCAGAGGGTGGTTTCGATCCATCGACCTCTGGGTTACGGCCCAGCACGCTTCCGCTGCGCCACTCTGCTGATTATGTTCATGCAAAAGTTTTCAATCAGTTCCAATAATTTGAAAGTGTTTGCAGTTTAAAATGCAATCATTCAAAAAATTCGAGGATAGATGCAACCAGAATTTTTATTTGTTCACAAATGCAAAGCAACTTAAAACAATCGACAGAAACAAACCTAAAATGAATCTGCTGAGACCAGGATTCGAACCTGGGTTGTCACGGCCACAACGTGAAGTACTAACCACTATACGATCACAGCATGTATGTAGCAGAGGATGGTTTCGATCCATCGACCTCTGGGTTATGGGCCCAGCACGCTTCCGCTGCGCCACTCTGCTGATTATGTTCATGCAAAAGTTTTCAATCAGTTCCAATAATTTGAAAGTGTTTGCAGTTTAAAATGCAATCATTCAAAAAATTCGAGAATAGATGCAACCAGAATTTTTATGTTTGTTCACAAATGCAAAGCAACTTAAAACAATCGCCAGAAACAAACAAAAAACAAAAAACAAATCTGCTGTGACCACTGTTCGAACCTGGGTTGTCACGGCCACAACGTGAAGTACTAACCACTATACGATCACAGCATGTATGTAGCAGAGGATGGTTTCGATCCATCGACCTCTGGGTTATGGGCCCAGCACGCTTCCGCTGCGCCACTCTGCTGATTATGTTCATGCAAAAGTTTTCAATAAGTTCCAATAATTTGATAGTGTTTGCAGTTCAAAATGCAATCAATCAAGAAATTCGAGAATAGATGCAACCAGAATTTTTATGTTTGTTCACAAATGCAAAGCAACTTAAAACAATCGCCAGAAACAAACAAAAAACAAAAAACAAATCTGCTGTGACCACGGTTCGAACCTCGGTTGTCACGGCCACAACGTGAAGTACTAACCACTATACGATCACAGCATGTATGGAGCAGAGGATGGTTTCGATCCATCGACCTCTGGGTTATGGGCCCAGCACGCTTCCGCTGCGCCACTCTGCTGATTATGTTCATGCAAAAGTTTTCAATCAGTTCCAATAATTTGAAAGTGTTTGCAGTTTAAAATGCAATCATTCAAAAAATTCGAGGATAGATGCAACCAGAATTTTTATGTTTGTTCACAAATGCAAAGCAACTTAAAACAATCGCCAGAAACAAACAAAAAACAAATCTGTTGAGACCAGGATTCGAACCTGGGTTGTCACGGCCACAACGTGAAGTACTAACCACTATACGATCACAGCATGTATGTAGCAGAGGGTGGTTTCGATCCATCGACCTCTGGGTTACGGCCCAGCACGCTTCCGCTGCGCCACTCTGCTGATTATGTTCATGCAAAAGTTTTCAATCAGTTCCAATAATTTGAAAGTGTTTGCAGTTTAAAATGCAATCATTCAAAAAATTCGAGGATAGATGCAACCAGAATTTTTATTTGTTCACAAATGCAAAGCAACTTAAAACAATCGACAGAAACAAACCTAAAATGAATCTGCTGAGACCAGGATTCGAACCTGGGTTGTCACGGCCACAACGTGAAGTACTAACCACTATACGATCACAGCATGTATGTAGCAGAGGATGGTTTCGATCCATCGACCTCTGGGTTATGGGCCCAGCACGCTTCCGCTGCGCCACTCTGCTGATTATGTTCATGCAAAAGTTTTCAATCAGTTCCAATAATTTGAAAGTGTTTGCAGTTTAAAATGCAATCATTCAAAAAATTCCAGAATAGATGCAACCAGAATTTTTATGTTTGTTCACAAATGCAAAGCAACTTAAAACAATCGCCAGAAACAAACAAAAAACAAAAAACAAATCTGCTGTGACCACTGTTCGAACCTGGGTTGTCACGGCCACAACGTGAAGTACTAACCACTATACGATCACAGCATGTATGTAGCAGAGGATGGTTTCGATCCATCGACCTCTGGGTTATGGGCCCAGCACGCTTCCGCTGCGCCACTCTGCTGATTATGTTCATGCAAAAGTTTTCAATAAGTTCCAATAATTTGATAGTGTTTGCAGTTCAAAATGCAATCAATCAAGAAATTCGAGAATAGATGCAACCAGAATTTTTATGTTTGTTCACAAATGCAAAGCAACTTAAAACAATCGCCAGAAACAAACAAAAAACAAAAAACAAATCTGCTGTGACCACGGTTCGAACCTCGGTTGTCACGGCCACAACGTGAAGTACTAACCACTATACGATCACAGCATGTATGGAGCAGAGGATGGTTTCGATCCATCGACCTCTGGGTTATGGGCCCAGCACGCTTCCGCTGCGCCACTCTGCTGATTATGTTCATGCAACAGTTTTCAATAAGTTCCAATAATTTGATAGTGTTTGCAGTTTAAAATGCAATCAATCAAGAAATTCCAGAATAGATGCAACCAGAATTTTTATGTTTGTTCACAAATGCAAAGCAACTTAAAACAATCGCCAGAAACAAACCTAAAACAAATCTGCTGTGACCACGGTTCGAACCTGGGTTGTCACGGCCACAACGTGAAGTACTAACCACTATACGATCACAGCATGTATGTAGCAGAGGATGGTTTCGATCCATCGACCTCTGGGTTATGGGCCCAGCACGCTTCCGCTGCGACACTCTGCTGATTATGTTCATGCAAAAGTTTTCAATAAGTTCCAATAATTTGATAGTGTTTGCAGTTTAAAATGCAATCAATCAAGAAATTCCAGAATAGATGCAACCAGAATTTTTACCTTTGTTCACAAATGCAAAGCAACTTAAAACAATCGCCAGAAACAAACCTAAAACAAATCTGCTGTGACCAGGATTCGAACCTGTGCTGTCACGGCCACAACGTGAAGTACTAACCACTATACGATCACAGCATGTATGTAGCAGAGGATGGTTTCGATCCATCGACCTCTGGGTTATGGGCCCAGCACGCTTCCGCTGCGCCACTCTGCTGATTATGTTCATGCAACAGTTTTCAATAAGTTCCAATAATTTGATAGTGTTTGCAGTTTAAAATGCAATCATTCAAGAAATTCCAGAATAGATGCAACCAGAATTTTTATGTTTGTTCACAAATGCAAAGCAACTTAAAACAATCGCCAGAAACAAACAAAAAATAAAAAACAAATCTGCTGTGACCAGGATTCGAACCTGGATTGTCACGGCCACAACGTGAAGTACTAACCACTAAACGATTACAGCATGTATGTAGCAGAGGATGGTTTCGATCCATCGACCTCTGGGTTATGGGCCCAGCACGCTTCCGCTGCGCCACTCTGCTGATTATGTTCATGCAAAAGTTTTCAATAAGTTCCAATAATTTGATAGTGTTTGCAGTTTAAAATGCAATCATTCAAGAAATTCCAGAATAGACTCAACCAGAATTTTTATCTTTGTTCACAAATGCAAAGCAACTTAAAACAATCGCCAGAAATAACCCAAAAATGAATCTGCTGTGACCAGGATTCGAACCTGGGTTGTCACGGCCACAACGTGAAGTACTAACCACTATACGATCACAGCATGTATGTAGCAGAGGATGGTTTCGATCCATCGACCTCTGGGTTACGGCCCAGCACGCTTCCGCTGCGCCACTCTGCTGATTATGTTCATGCAAAAGTTTTCAATAAGTTCCAATAATTTGAAAGTGTTTGCAGTTTAAAATGCAATCATTCAAAAAATTCGAGGATAGATGCAACCAGAAATTTTATGTTTGTTCACAAATGCAAAGCAACTTAAAGCAATCGCCAGAAACAAACAAAAACAAAAAAAGAAATATGCTGTGACCACGGTTCGAACCTGGGTTGTCACGGCCACAACGTGAAGTACTAACCACTATACCAGGGGCGTGCAACTGTTTATCGCAGTGGGCCACAACTTACAGTTAAAATAAAGCTGGGGGCCAAACAATAAAGCAACACATACATTTTTAAACAGCTTATATAATAGCAAAGCGCACACAATCAAGTTACTCTTTGAGTACTTTTCAATAAATGGAATATCTAACCCAGTGGTTCCCAACATTTTGTACGCTGTGGCCCCCTTAACAAATGTAAATGGCAAACTCGTGTAGGAATTCGATACTAATTTCGGCTTTAAACAGGTTGAATAGAGTAAACAATAATCCATAATCATGAAAAACCTCAATATAGACAAATAGTATGTAAAATAGTCGATTAAATTAGAAATAAAGTTAAAGTTATCAAAAAACAAAACGGCTTTTAGTAGGTGTTTCTGGTGAATCCACACCCGTGGCCCCCCTGGGGGGCCAATGGGCCCTGGTTGGGAACCACTGTGCTAACCTTTTCGTAGAATAAATGTCAATATGTTTACGGCACCTACGTATAAATCATGTTACTGAATTATTGCTACAGAGGCAGTTCTGTCATAATGCACACTATGATGCAACAACGGGAATATGTCGTCACAGTAGATAAAACCTTATCAAGGCGTGACGTTGTACAAAGTCGAAAATACCAGTGTTGATGTACATATAGCAACATTCCATGCCCTAACAGTAAAAAGTATTCATAATTGATGGAGTACTTTGAAGTCTGCGCGGGCCACGAAAGTAGGTGCCGCGGGCCGGACACTGGCCCGCGGGCCGTATGTTGCACGCCTCTGCACTATACGATCACAGCATGTATGTAGCAGAGGATGGTTTCGATCCATCGACCTCTGGGTTATGGGCCCAGCACGCTTCCGCTGCGTCACTCAGCTGATTTTGTCGATGCAACAGTTTTCATTAAGTTCCAATGATTTGAAAGTGTTTGCAGTTTAAAATGCAATCGTTCAAGAAATTCCAGAATAGACGCAACCAGAATTTTTATGTTTGTTCACAAATGCAAAGCAACTTAAAACAATCGCCAGAAACAAACAAAAAACAAATCTGCTGTGACCAGGATTCGAATCTGGGTTGTCACGGCCACAACGTGAAGTACTAACCACTATACGATCATAGCATGTATGTAGCAGAGGATGGTTTCGATCCATCGACCTCTGGGTTATGGGCCCAGCACGCTTCCGCTGCGCCACTCTGCTGATTATGTTCATGCAAAAGTTTTCAATAAGTTCCAATAATTTGATAGTGTTTGCAGTTTAAAATGCAATCAATCAAGAAATTCCAGAATAGATGCAACCAGAATTTTTATCTTTGTTCACAAATGCAAAGCAACTTAAAACAATCGCCAGAAACAAACCTAAAACAAATCTGCTGTGACCAGGATTCGAACCTGTGCTGTCACGGCCACAACGTGCAGTACTAACCACTATACGATCACAGCATGTATGTAGCAGAGGATGGTCTCGATCCATCGACCTCTGGGTTATGGGCCCAGCACGCTTCCGCTGCGCCACTCTGCTGATTTTGACGATGCACCAGTTTTCAATAAGTTCCAATGATTTGAAAGTCTTTGCAGTTTAAAATGCAATCGTTCAAGAAATTCCAGAATAGACGCAACCAGAATTTTTATGTTTGTTCACAAATGCAAAGCAACTTAAAACAATCGCCAGAAACAAACAAAAAACAAATCTGCTGTGACCGGGATTCGAACCTGGGTTGTCACGGCCACAACGTGAAGTACTAACCACTATACGATCACAGCATGTATGTAGCAGAGGATGGTTTCGATCGATCGACCTCTGGGTTATGGGCCCAGCACGCTTCCGCTGCGCCACTCTGCTGATTTTGACGATGCACCAGTTTTCAATAAGTTCCAATGATTTGAAAGTCTTTGCAGTTTAAAATGCAATCATTCAAGAAATTCGAGAATAGACGCAACCAGAATTTTTATGTTTGTTCACAAATGCAAAGCAACTTAAAACAATCGCCAGAAACAAACAAAAAACAAAAAACAAATCTGCTGTGACCAGGATTCGAACCTGGGTTGTCACGGCCACAACGTGAAGTACTAACCACTATACGATCACAGCATGTATGTAGCAGAGGATGGTTTCGATCCATCGACCTCTGGGTTATGGGCCCAGCACGCCTCCGCTGCGCCACTCTGCTGATTATGTTCATGCAAAAGTTTTCAATAAGTTCCAATAACTTGAAAGTGTTTGCAGTTTAAAATGCAAACATTCAAGAAATTCCAGAATAGATGCAACCAGAATTTGTATGTTTGTTCACAAATGCAAAGCAACTTAAAACAATCGCCAGAAACAAACCTAAAACAAATCTGCTGTGACCAGGATTCGAACCTGGGTTGTCACGGCCACAACGTGAAGTACTAACCACTATACGATCACAGCATGTATGTAGCAGAAGATGGTTTCGATCGATCGACCTCTGGGTTATGGGCCCAGCACGCTTCCGCTGCGCCACTCTGCTGATTTTGACGATGCACCAGTTTTCAATAAGTTCCAATGATTTGAAAGTCTTTGCAGTTTAAAATGCAATCATTCAAGAAATTCGAGAATAGATGCAACCAGAATTTTTATGTTTGTTCACAAATGCAAAGCAACTTAAAACAATCGCCAGAAACAAACAAAAATTAAATCTGCTGTGACCAGGATTCGAACCTGGGTTGTCACGGCCACAACGTGAAGTACTAACCACTATACGATCACAGCATGTATGTAGCAGAGATGGTTTTGATCCATCGACCTCTGGGTTATGGGCCCAGTACGCTTCCGCTGCGACACTCTGCTGATTATGTTCATGCAAACGTTTTCAATAAGTTCCAATAATTTGATAGTGTTTGCAGTTTAAAATGCAATCATTCAAGAAATTCCAGAATAGATGCAACCAGAATTTTTATGTTTGTTCACAAATGCAAAGCAACTTAAAACAATCGCCAGAAACAAACAAAAAATAAAAAACAAATCTGCTGTGACCAGGATTCGAACCTGGGTTGTCACGGCCACAACGTGAAGTACTAACCACTATACGATCACAGCATGTATGTAGCAGAGGATGGTTTCGATCCATCGACCTCTGGGTTATGGGCCCAGCACGCTTCCGCTGCGCCACTCTGCTGATTTTGACGATGCACCAGTTTTCAATAAGTTCCAATGATTTGAAAGTCTTTGCAGTTTAAAATGCAATCATTCAAGAAATTCGAGAATAGACGCAACCAGAATTTTTATGTTTGTTCACAAATGCAAAGCAACTTAAAACAATCGCCAGAAACAAACAAAAAACAAAAAACAAATCTGCTGTGACCAGGATTCGAACCTGGGTTGTCACGGCCACAACGTGAAGTACTAACCACTATACGATCACAGCATGTATGTAGCAGAGGATGGTTTCGATCCATCGACCTCTGGGTTATGGGCCCAGCACGCCTCCGCTGCGCCACTCTGCTGATTATGTTCATGCAAAAGTTTTCAATAAGTTCCAATAACTTGAAAGTGTTTGCAGTTTAAAATGCAAACATTCAAGAAATTCCAGAATAGATGCAACCAGAATTTGTATGTTTGTTCACAAATGCAAAGCAACTTAAAACAATCGCCAGAAACAAACCTAAAACAAATCTGCTGTGACCAGGATTCGAACCTGGGTTGTCACGGCCACAACGTGAAGTACTAACCACTATACGATCACAGCATGTATGTAGCAGAAGATGGTTTCGATCGATCGACCTCTGGGTTATGGGCCCAGCACGCTTCCGCTGCGCCACTCTGCTGATTTTGACGATGCACCAGTTTTCAATAAGTTCCAATGATTTGAAAGTCTTTGCAGTTTAAAATGCAATCATTCAAGAAATTCGAGAATAGATGCAACCAGAATTTTTATGTTTGTTCACAAATGCAAAGCAACTTAAAACAATCGCCAGAAACAAACAAAAATTAAATCTGCTGTGACCAGGATTCGAACCTGGGTTGTCACGGCCACAACGTGAAGTACTAACCACTATACGATCACAGCATGTATGTAGCAGAGATGGTTTTGATCCATCGACCTCTGGGTTATGGGCCCAGTACGCTTCCGCTGCGACACTCTGCTGATTATGTTCATGCAAAAGTTTTCAATAAGTTCCAATAATTTGAAAGTGTTTGCAGTTTAAAATGCAATCATTCAAAAAATTCCAGAATAGATGCAACCAGAATTTTTATGTTTGTTCACAAATGCAAAGCAACTTAAAACAATCGCCAGAAACAAACAAAAAATAAAAAACAAATCTGCTGTGACCAGGATTCGAACCTGGGTTGTCACGGCCACAACGTGAAGTACTAACCACTATACGATCACAGCATGTATGTAGCAGAGGATGGTTTCGATCCATCGACCTCTGGGTTATGGGCCCAGCACGCTTCCGCTGCGCCACTCTGCTGATTTTGACGATGCACCAGTTTTCAATAAGTTCCAATGATTTGAAAGTCTTTGCAGTTTAAAATGCAATCGTTCAAGAAATTCGAGAATAGACGCAACCAGAATTTTTATGTTTGTTCACAAATGCAAAGCAACTTAAAACAATCGTCAGAAACAAACCTAAAACAAATCTGCTGTGACCAGGATTCGAATCTGGGTTGTCACGGCCACAACGTGAAGTACTAACCACTATACGATCACAGCATGTATGGAGCAGAGGATGGTTTCGATCCATCGACCTCTGGGTTATGGGCCCAGTACGCTTCCGATGCGCCACTCTGCTGATTATGTTCATGCAAAAGTTTTCAAGAAGTTCCAATAATTTGATAGTGTTTGCAGTTTAAAATGCAATCATTCAAGAAATTCGAGAATAGATGCAACCAGAATTTTTATGTTTGTTCACAAATGCAAAGCAACTTAAAACAATCGCCAGAAACAAACAAAAAATAAAAAACAAATCTGCTGTGACCAGGATTCGAACCTGGGTTGTCACGGCCACAACGTGAAGTACTAACCACTATACGATCACAGCATGTATGTAGCAGAGGATGGTTTCGATCCATCGACCTCTGGGTTATGGGCCCAGCACGCTTCCGCTGCGCCACTCTGCTGATTTTGACGATGCACCAGTTTTCAATAAGTTCCAATGATTTGAAAGTCTTTGCAGTTTAAAATGCAATCGTTCAAAAAATTCGAGAATAGACGCAACCAGAATTTTTATGTTTGTTCACAAATGCAAAGCAACTTAAAACAATCGCCAGAAACAAACAAAAAACAAATCTGCTGTGACCAGGATTCGAATCTGGGTTGTCACGGCCACAACGTGAAGTACTAACCACTATACGATCACAGCATGTATGGAGCAGAGGATGGTTTCGATCCATCGACCTCTGGGTTATGGGCCCAGCACGCTTCCGCTGCGCCACTCTGCTGATTATGTTCATGCAAAAGTTTTCAATAAGTTCCAATAATTTGAAAGTGTTTGCAGTTTAAAATGGAATCATTCAAGAAATTCGAGAATAGACGCAACCAGAATTTTTATGTTTGTTCACAAATGCAAAGCAACTTAAAACAATCGCCAGAAACAAACAAAAAACAAATCTGCTGTGACCAGGATTCGAACCTGGGTTGTCACGGCCACAACGTGAAGTACTAACCACTATACGATCACAGCATGTATGTAGCAGAGGATGGTTTCGATCGATCGACCTCTGGGTTATGGGCCCAGCACGCTTCCGCTGCGCCACTCTGCTGATTTTGACGATGCACCAGTTTTCAATAAGTTCCAATGATTTGAAAGTCTTTGCAGTTTAAAATGCAATCATTCAAGAAATTCGAGAATAGACGCAACCAGAATTTTTATGTTTGTTCACAAATGCAAAGCAACTTAAAACAATCGCCAGAAACAAACAAAAAACAAAAAACAAATCTGCTGTGACCAGGATTCGAACCTGGGTTGTCACGGCCACAACGTGAAGTACTAACCACTATACGATCACAGCATGTATGTAGCAGAGGATGGTTTCGATCCATCGACCTCTGGGTTATGGGCCCAGCACGCCTCCGCTGCGCCACTCTGCTGATTATGTTCATGCAAAAGTTTTCAATAAGTTCCAATAACTTGAAAGTGTTTGCAGTTTAAAATGCAATCATTCAAGAAATTCCAGAATAGACGCAACCAGAATTTGTATGTTTGTTCACAAATGCAAAGCAACTTAAAACAATCGCCAGAAACAAACCTAAAACAAATCTGCTGTGACCAGGATTCGAACCTGGGTTGTCACGGCCACAACGTGAAGTACTAACCACTATACGATCACAGCATGTATGTAGCAGAGGATGGTTTCGATCGATCGACCTCTGGGTTATGGGCCCAGCACGCTTCCGCTGCGCCACTCTGCTGATTTTGACGATGCACCAGTTTTCAATAAGTTCCAATGATTTGAAAGTCTTTGCAGTTTAAAATGCAATCATTCAAGAAATTCGAGAATAGATGCAACCAGAATTTTTATGTTTGTTCACAAATGCAAAGCAACTTAAAACAATCGCCAGAAACAAACAAAAAATAAAAAACAAATCTGCTGTGACCAGGATTCGAACCTGGGTTGTCACGGCCACAACGTGAAGTACTAACCACTATACGATCACAGCATGTATGTAGCAGAGGATGGTTTCGATCCATCGACCTCTGGGTTATGGGCCCAGCACGCTTCCGCTGCGCCACTCTGCTGATTTTGACGATGCACCAGTTTTCAATAAGTTCCAATGATTTGAAAGTCTTTGCAGTTTAAAATGCAATCGTTCAAGAAATTCGAGAATAGACGCAACCAGAATTTTTATGTTTGTTCACAAATGCAAAGCAACTTAAAACAATCGCCAGAAACAAACAAAAAACAAATCTGCTGTGACCAGGATTCGAATCTGGGTTGTCACGGCCACAACGTGAAGTACTAACCACTATACGATCACAGCATGTATGGAGCAGAGGATGGTTTCGATCCATCGACCTCTGGGTTATGGGCCCAGTACGCTTCCGCTGCGACACTCTGCTGATTATGTTCATGCAAAAGTTTTCAATAAGTTCCAATAATTTGAAAGTGTTTGCAGTTTAAAATGGAATCATTCAAGAAATTCGAGAATAGACGCAACCAGAATTTTTATGTTTGTTCACAAATGCAAAGCAACTTAAAACAATCGCCAGAAACAAACAAAAAACAAATCTGCTGTGACCAGGATTCGAACCTGGGTTGTCACGGCCACAACGTGAAGTACTAACCACTATACGATCACAGCATGTATGTAGCAGAGGATGGTTTCGATCGATCGACCTCTGGGTTATGGGCCCAGCACGCTTCCGCTGCGCCACTCTGCTGATTTTGACGATGCACCAGTTTTCAATAAGTTCCAATGATTTGAAAGTCTTTGCAGTTTAAAATGCAATCATTCAAGAAATTCGAGAATAGACGCAACCAGAATTTTTATGTTTGTTCACAAATGCAAAGCAACTTAAAACAATCGCCAGAAACAAACAAAAAACAAAAAACAAATCTGCTGTGACCAGGATTCGAACCTGGGTTGTCACGGCCACAACGTGAAGTACTAACCACTATACGATCACAGCATGTATGTAGCAGAGGATGGTTTCGATCCATCGACCTCTGGGTTATGGGCCCAGCACGCCTCCGCTGCGCCACTCTGCTGATTATGTTCATGCAAAAGTTTTCAATAAGTTCCAATAACTTGAAAGTGTTTGCAGTTTAAAATGCAATCATTCAAGAAATTCCAGAATAGACGCAACCAGAATTTGTATGTTTGTTCACAAATGCAAAGCAACTTAAAACAATCGCCAGAAACAAACAAAAAACAAATCTGCTGTGACCAGGATTCGAACCTGCGTTGTCACGGCCACAACGTGAAGTACTAACCACTATACGATCACAGCATGTATGTAGCAGAAGATGGTTTCGATCGATCGACCTCTGGGTTATGGGCCCAGCACGCTTCCGCTGCGCCACTCTGCTGATTTTGACGATGCACCAGTTTTCAATAAGTTCCAATGATTTGAAAGTCTTTGCAGTTTAAAATGCAATCATTCAAGAAATTCGAGAATAGATGCAACCAGAATTTTTATGTTTGTTCACAAATGCAAAGCAACTTAAAACAATCGCCAGAAACAAACAAAAATTAAATCTGCTGTGACCAGGATTCGAACCTGGGTTGTCACGGCCACAACGTGAAGTACTAACCACTATACGATCACAGCATGTATGTAGCAGAGATGGTTTCGATCCATCGACCTCTGGGTTATGGGCCCAGTACGCTTCCGCTGCGACACTCTGCTGATTATGTTCATGCAAAAGTTTTCAATAAGTTCCAATAATTTGATAGTGTTTGCAGTTTAAAATGCAATCATTCAAGAAATTCGAGAATAGATGCAACCAGAATTTTTATGTTTGTTCACAAATGCAAAGCAACTTAAAACAATCGCCAGAAACAAAAAAAAACCAAAAAAAATCTGCTGTGACCAGGATTCGAACCTGGGTTGTCACGGCCACAACGTGAAGTACTAACCACTATACGATCACAGCATGTATGTAGCAGAGGATGGTTTCGATGCATCGACCTCTGGGTTATGGGCTCAGCACGCTTCCGCTGCGGCACTCTGCTGATTATGTTCATGCAACAGTTTTCAATAAGTTCCAATAATTTGATAGTGTTTGCAGTTTAAAATGCAATCATTCAAAAAATTCGAGAATAGATGCAACCAGAATTTTTATGTTTGTTCACAAATGCAAAGCAACTTAAAACAATCGCCAGAAACAAACCTAAAACAAATCTGCTGTGACCAGGATTCGAACCTGGGTTGTCACGGCCACAACGTGAAGTACAACCACTATACGATCACAGCATGTATGTAGCAGAGGATGGTTTCGATCCATCGACCTCTGGGTTATGGGCCCAGCACGCTTCCGCTGCGCCACTCTGCTGATTATGTTCATGCAACAGTTTTCAATAAGTTCCAATAATTTGATAGTGTTTGCAGTTTAAAATGCAATCATTCAAGAAATTCCAAAATAGATGCAACCATAATTTGTATGTTTGTTCACAAATGCAAAGCAACTTAAAACAATCGCCAGAAACAAACAAAAAACAAATCTGCTGTGACCAGGATTCGAACCTGGGTTGTCACGGCCACAACGTGAAGTACTAACCACTATACGATCACAGCATGTATGTAGCAGAGGATGGTTTCGATCCATCGACCTCTGGGTTATGGGCCCAGCACGCTTCCGCTGCGCCACTCTGCTGATTATGTTCATGCAAAAGTTTTCAATAAGTTCCAATAATTTGATAGTGTTTGCAGTTTAAAATGCAATCATTCAAGAAATTCGAGAATAGATGCAACCAGAATTTTTATGTTTGTTCACAAATGCAAAGCAACTTAAAACAATCGCCAGAAACAAAAAAAAATAAATCTGCTGTGACCAGGATTCGAACCTGGGTTGTCATGGCCACAACGTGAAGTACTAACCACTATACGATCACAGCATGTATGTAGCAGAGGATGGTTTCGATCGATCGACCTCTGGGTTATGGGCCCAGCACGCTTCCGCTGCGCCACTCTGCTGATTTTGACGATGCACCAGTTTTCAATAAGTTCCAATGATTTGAAAGTCTTTGCAGTTTAAAATGCAATCATTCAAGAAATTCGAGAATAGATGCAACCAGAATTTTTATGTTTGTTCACAAATGCAAAGCAACTTAAAACAATCGCCAGAAACAAACAAAAATTAAATCTGCTGTGACCAGGATTCGAACCTGGGTTGTCACGGCCACAACGTGAAGTACTAACCACTATACGATCACAGCATGTATGTAGCAGAGATGGTTTTGATCCATCGACCTCTGGGTTATGGGCCCAGTACGCTTCCGCTGCGACACTCTGCTGATTATGTTCATGCAAAAGTTTTCAATAAGTTCCAATAATTTGAAAGTGTTTGCAGTTTAAAATGCAATCATTCAAGAAATTCCAGAATAGATGCAACCAGAATTTTTATGTTTGTTCACAAATGCAAAGCAACTTAAAACAATCGCCAGAAACAAACAAAAAATAAAAAACAAATCTGCTGTGACCAGGATTCGAACCTGGGTTGTCACGGCCACAACGTGAAGTACTAACCACTATACGATCACAGCATGTATGTAGCAGAGGATGGTTTCGATCCATCGACCTCTGGGTTATGGGCCCAGCACGCTTCCGCTGCGCCACTCTGCTGATTTTGACGATGCACCAGTTTTCAATAAGTTCCAATGATTTGAAAGTCTTTGCAGTTTAAAATGCAATCGTTCAAGAAATTCGAGAATAGACGCAACCAGAATTTTTATGTTTGTTCACAAATGCAAAGCAACTTAAAACAATCGTCAGAAACAAACCTAAAACAAATCTGCTGTGACCAGGATTCGAATCTGGGTTGTCACGGCCACAACGTGAAGTACTAACCACTATACGATCACAGCATGTATGGAGCAGAGGATGGTTTCGATCCATCGACCTCTGGGTTATGGGCCCAGTACGCTTCCGATGCGCCACTCTGCTGATTATGTTCATGCAAAAGTTTTCAAGAAGTTCCAATAATTTGATAGTGTTTGCAGTTTAAAATGCAATCATTCAAGAAATTCGAGAATAGATGCAACCAGAATTTTTATGTTTGTTCACAAATGCAAAGCAACTTAAAACAATCGCCAGAAACAAACAAAAAATAAAAAACAAATCTGCTGTGACCAGGATTCGAACCTGGGTTGTCACGGCCACAACGTGAAGTACTAACCACTATACGATCACAGCATGTATGTAGCAGAGGATGGTTTCGATCCATCGACCTCTGGGTTATGGGCCCAGCACGCTTCCGCTGCGCCACTCTGCTGATTTTGACGATGCACCAGTTTTCAATAAGTTCCAATGATTTGAAAGTCTTTGCAGTTTAAAATGCAATCGTTCAAAAAATTCGAGAATAGACGCAACCAGAATTTTTATGTTTGTTCACAAATGCAAAGCAACTTAAAACAATCGCCAGAAACAAACAAAAAACAAATCTGCTGTGACCAGGATTCGAATCTGGGTTGTCACGGCCACAACGTGAAGTACTAACCACTATACGATCACAGCATGTATGGAGCAGAGGATGGTTTCGATCCATCGACCTCTGGGTTATGGGCCCAGCACGCTTCCGCTGCGCCACTCTGCTGATTATGTTCATGCAAAAGTTTTCAATAAGTTCCAATAATTTGAAAGTGTTTGCAGTTTAAAATGGAATCATTCAAGAAATTCGAGAATAGACGCAACCAGAATTTTTATGTTTGTTCACAAATGCAAAGCAACTTAAAACAATCGCCAGAAACAAACAAAAAACAAATCTGCTGTGACCAGGATTCGAACCTGGGTTGTCACGGCCACAACGTGAAGTACTAACCACTATACGATCACAGCATGTATGTAGCAGAGGATGGTTTCGATCGATCGACCTCTGGGTTATGGGCCCAGCACGCTTCCGCTGCGCCACTCTGCTGATTTTGACGATGCACCAGTTTTCAATAAGTTCCAATGATTTGAAAGTCTTTGCAGTTTAAAATGCAATCATTCAAGAAATTCGAGAATAGACGCAACCAGAATTTTTATGTTTGTTCACAAATGCAAAGCAACTTAAAACAATCGCCAGAAACAAACAAAAAACAAAAAACAAATCTGCTGTGACCAGGATTCGAACCTGGGTTGTCACGGCCACAACGTGAAGTACTAACCACTATACGATCACAGCATGTATGTAGCAGAGGATGGTTTCGATCCATCGACCTCTGGGTTATGGGCCCAGCACGCCTCCGCTGCGCCACTCTGCTGATTATGTTCATGCAAAAGTTTTCAATAAGTTCCAATAACTTGAAAGTGTTTGCAGTTTAAAATGCAATCATTCAAGAAATTCCAGAATAGACGCAACCAGAATTTGTATGTTTGTTCACAAATGCAAAGCAACTTAAAACAATCGCCAGAAACAAACCTAAAACAAATCTGCTGTGACCAGGATTCGAACCTGGGTTGTCACGGCCACAACGTGAAGTACTAACCACTATACGATCACAGCATGTATGTAGCAGAGGATGGTTTCGATCGATCGACCTCTGGGTTATGGGCCCAGCACGCTTCCGCTGCGCCACTCTGCTGATTTTGACGATGCACCAGTTTTCAATAAGTTCCAATGATTTGAAAGTCTTTGCAGTTTAAAATGCAATCATTCAAGAAATTCGAGAATAGATGCAACCAGAATTTTTATGTTTGTTCACAAATGCAAAGCAACTTAAAACAATCGCCAGAAACAAACAAAAAATAAAAAACAAATCTGCTGTGACCAGGATTCGAACCTGGGTTGTCACGGCCACAACGTGAAGTACTAACCACTATACGATCACAGCATGTATGTAGCAGAGGATGGTTTCGATCCATCGACCTCTGGGTTATGGGCCCAGCACGCTTCCGCTGCGCCACTCTGCTGATTTTGACGATGCACCAGTTTTCAATAAGTTCCAATGATTTGAAAGTCTTTGCAGTTTAAAATGCAATCGTTCAAGAAATTCGAGAATAGACGCAACCAGAATTTTTATGTTTGTTCACAAATGCAAAGCAACTTAAAACAATCGCCAGAAACAAACAAAAAACAAATCTGCTGTGACCAGGATTCGAATCTGGGTTGTCACGGCCACAACGTGAAGTACTAACCACTATACGATCACAGCATGTATGGAGCAGAGGATGGTTTCGATCCATCGACCTCTGGGTTATGGGCCCAGTACGCTTCCGCTGCGACACTCTGCTGATTATGTTCATGCAAAAGTTTTCAATAAGTTCCAATAATTTGAAAGTGTTTGCAGTTTAAAATGGAATCATTCAAGAAATTCGAGAATAGACGCAACCAGAATTTTTATGTTTGTTCACAAATGCAAAGCAACTTAAAACAATCGCCAGAAACAAACAAAAAACAAATCTGCTGTGACCAGGATTCGAACCTGGGTTGTCACGGCCACAACGTGAAGTACTAACCACTATACGATCACAGCATGTATGTAGCAGAGGATGGTTTCGATCGATCGACCTCTGGGTTATGGGCCCAGCACGCTTCCGCTGCGCCACTCTGCTGATTTTGACGATGCACCAGTTTTCAATAAGTTCCAATGATTTGAAAGTCTTTGCAGTTTAAAATGCAATCATTCAAGAAATTCGAGAATAGACGCAACCAGAATTTTTATGTTTGTTCACAAATGCAAAGCAACTTAAAACAATCGCCAGAAACAAACAAAAAACAAAAAACAAATCTGCTGTGACCAGGATTCGAACCTGGGTTGTCACGGCCACAACGTGAAGTACTAACCACTATACGATCACAGCATGTATGTAGCAGAGGATGGTTTCGATCCATCGACCTCTGGGTTATGGGCCCAGCACGCCTCCGCTGCGCCACTCTGCTGATTATGTTCATGCAAAAGTTTTCAATAAGTTCCAATAACTTGAAAGTGTTTGCAGTTTAAAATGCAATCATTCAAGAAATTCCAGAATAGATGCAACCAGAATTTGTATGTTTGTTCACAAATGCAAAGCAACTTAAAACAATCGCCAGAAACAAACAAAAAACAAATCTGCTGTGACCAGGATTCGAACCTGCGTTGTCACGGCCACAACGTGAAGTACTAACCACTATACGATCACAGCATGTATGTAGCAGAAGATGGTTTCGATCGATCGACCTCTGGGTTATGGGCCCAGCACGCTTCCGCTGCGCCACTCTGCTGATTTTGACGATGCACCAGTTTTCAATAAGTTCCAATGATTTGAAAGTCTTTGCAGTTTAAAATGCAATCATTCAAGAAATTCGAGAATAGATGCAACCAGAATTTTTATGTTTGTTCACAAATGCAAAGCAACTTAAAACAATCGCCAGAAACAAACAAAAATTAAATCTGCTGTGACCAGGATTCGAACCTGGGTTGTCACGGCCACAACGTGAAGTACTAACCACTATACGATCACAGCATGTATGTAGCAGAGATGGTTTCGATCCATCGACCTCTGGGTTATGGGCCCAGTACGCTTCCGCTGCGACACTCTGCTGATTATGTTCATGCAAAAGTTTTCAATAAGTTCCAATAATTTGATAGTGTTTGCAGTTTAAAATGCAATCATTCAAGAAATTCGAGAATAGATGCAACCAGAATTTTTATGTTTGTTCACAAATGCAAAGCAACTTAAAACAATCGCCAGAAACAAAAAAAAACCAAAAAAAATCTGCTGTGACCAGGATTCGAACCTGGGTTGTCACGGCCACAACGTGAAGTACTAACCACTATACGATCACAGCATGTATGTAGCAGAGGATGGTTTCGATGCATCGACCTCTGGGTTATGGGCTCAGCACGCTTCCGCTGCGGCACTCTGCTGATTATGTTCATGCAACAGTTTTCAATAAGTTCCAATAATTTGATAGTGTTTGCAGTTTAAAATGCAATCATTCAAAAAATTCGAGAATAGATGCAACCAGAATTTTTATGTTTGTTCACAAATGCAAAGCAACTTAAAACAATCGCCAGAAACAAACCTAAAACAAATCTGCTGTGACCAGGATTCGAACCTGGGTTGTCACGGCCACAACGTGAAGTACAACCACTATACGATCACAGCATGTATGTAGCAGAGGATGGTTTCGATCCATCGACCTCTGGGTTATGGGCCCAGCACGCTTCCGCTGCGCCACTCTGCTGATTATGTTCATGCAACAGTTTTCAATAAGTTCCAATAATTTGATAGTGTTTGCAGTTTAAAATGCAATCATTCAAGAAATTCCAAAATAGATGCAACCATAATTTGTATGTTTGTTCACAAATGCAAAGCAACTTAAAACAATCGCCAGAAACAAACAAAAAACAAATCTGCTGTGACCAGGATTCGAACCTGGGTTGTCACGGCCACAACGTGAAGTACTAACCACTATACGATCACAGCATGTATGCAGCAGAGGATGGTTTCGATCCATCGACCTCTGGGTTATGGGCCCAGCACGCTTCCGCTGCGCCACTCTGCTGATTATGTTCATGCAAAAGTTTTCAATAAGTTCCAATAATTTGATAGTGTTTGCAGTTTAAAATGCAATCATTCAAGAAATTCGAGAATAGATGCAACCAGAATTTTTATGTTTGTTCACAAATGCAAAGCAACTTAAAACAATCGCCAGAAACAAAAAAAAATAAATCTGCTGTGACCAGGATTCGAACCTGGGTTGTCATGGCCACAACGTGAAGTACTAACCACTATACGATCACAGCATGTATGTAGCAGAGGATGGTTTCGATCCATCGAACTCTGGGTTATGGGCCCAGCACGCTTCCGCTGCGCCACTCTGTTGATTTTGACGATGCACCAGTTTTCAATAAGTTCCAATAATTTGAAAGTGTTTGCAGTTTAAAATGCAATCGTTCAAGAAATTCCAGAATAGACGCAACCAGAATTTTTATGTTTGTTCACAAATGCAAAGCAACTTAAAACAATCGCCAGAAACAAACAAAAAACAAATCTGCTGTGACCAGAATTCGAATCTGGGTTGTCACGGCCACAACGTGAAGTACTAACCACTATACGATCACAGCATGTATGTAGCAGAGGATGGTTTCGATCCATCGACCTCTGGGTTATGGGCCCAGCACGCTTCCGCTGCGCCACTCTGCTGATTATGTTCATGCAAAAGTTTTCAATAAGTTCCAATAATTTGAAAGTCTTTGCAGTTTAAAATGGAATCATTCAAGAAATTCCAGAATAGATGCAACCAGAATTTTTATCTTTTTTCACAAATGCAAAGCAACTTAAAACAATCGCCAGAAACAAACAAAAAACAAATCTGCTGTGACCAGGATTCGAACCTGGGTTGTCACGGCCACAACGTGAAGTACTAACCACTATACGATCACAGCATGTATGTAGCAGAGGATGGTTTCGATCCCTCAACCTCTGCGTTATGGGCCCAGCACGCTTCCGCTGCGCCACTCTGCTGATTATGTTCATGCAACAGTTTTCAATAAGTTTCAATAACTTGAAAGTGTTTGCAGTTTAAAATGCAATCATTCAAAAAATTCGAGAATAGATGCAACCAGAATTTTTATGTTTGTTCACAAATGCAAAGCAACTTAAAACAATCGCCAGAAACAAACAAAAAACAAAAAACAAATCTGCTGTGACCACGGTTCGAACCTGGGTTGTCACGGCCACAACGTGAAGTGCTAACCACTATACGATCACAGCATGTATGTAGCAGAGGATGGTTTCGATCCATCGACCTCTGGGTTATGGGCCCAGCACGCTTCCGCTGCGCCACTCTGCTGATTATGTTCATGCAACAGTTTTCAATAAGTTCCAATAATTTGAAAGTGTTTGCAGTTTAAAATGCAATCATTCAAAAAATTCCAGAATAGATGCAACCAGAATTTTTATGTTTGTTCACAAATGCAAAGCAACTTAAAACAATCGCCAGAAACAAGCAAAAAACAAAAAACAAATCTGCTGTGACCAGCATTCGAACCTGGGTTGTCACGGCAACAACGTGAAGTGCTAACCACTATACGATCACAGCATGTATGTAGCAGAGGATGGTTTCGATCGATCGAACTCTGGGTTATGGGCCCAGCACGCTTCCGCTGCGCCACTCTGTTGATTTTGACGATGCACCAGTTTTCAATAAGTTCCAATAATTTGAAAGTCTTTGCAGTTTAAAATGGAATCATTCAAGAAATTCCAGAATAGATGCAACCAGAATTTTTATCT
>NC_137258.1:10964667-10969667 GCF_965637545.1 Phallusia mammillata
ATGTATGGAGCAGAGGATGGTTTCGATCCATCGACCTCTGGGTTATGGGCCCAGTACGCTTCCGCTGCGACACTCTGCTGATTATGTTCATGCAAAAGTTTTCAATAAGTTCCAATAATTTGAAAGTGTTTGCAGTTTAAAATGGAATCATTCAAGAAATTCGAGAATAGACGCAACCAGAATTTTTATGTTTGTTCACAAATGCAAAGCAACTTAAAACAATCGCCAGAAACAAACAAAAAACAAATCTGCTGTGACCAGGATTCGAACCTGGGTTGTCACGGCCACAACGTGAAGTACTAACCACTATACGATCACAGCATGTATGTAGCAGAGGATGGTTTCGATCGATCGACCTCTGGGTTATGGGCCCAGCACGCTTCCGCTGCGCCACTCTGCTGATTTTGACGATGCACCAGTTTTCAATAAGTTCCAATGATTTGAAAGTCTTTGCAGTTTAAAATGCAATCATTCAAGAAATTCGAGAATAGACGCAACCAGAATTTTTATGTTTGTTCACAAATGCAAAGCAACTTAAAACAATCGCCAGAAACAAACAAAAAACAAAAAACAAATCTGCTGTGACCAGGATTCGAACCTGGGTTGTCACGGCCACAACGTGAAGTACTAACCACTATACGATCACAGCATGTATGTAGCAGAGGATGGTTTCGATCCATCGACCTCTGGGTTATGGGCCCAGCACGCCTCCGCTGCGCCACTCTGCTGATTATGTTCATGCAAAAGTTTTCAATAAGTTCCAATAACTTGAAAGTGTTTGCAGTTTAAAATGCAATCATTCAAGAAATTCCAGAATAGATGCAACCAGAATTTGTATGTTTGTTCACAAATGCAAAGCAACTTAAAACAATCGCCAGAAACAAACAAAAAACAAATCTGCTGTGACCAGGATTCGAACCTGCGTTGTCACGGCCACAACGTGAAGTACTAACCACTATACGATCACAGCATGTATGTAGCAGAAGATGGTTTCGATCGATCGACCTCTGGGTTATGGGCCCAGCACGCTTCCGCTGCGCCACTCTGCTGATTTTGACGATGCACCAGTTTTCAATAAGTTCCAATGATTTGAAAGTCTTTGCAGTTTAAAATGCAATCATTCAAGAAATTCGAGAATAGATGCAACCAGAATTTTTATGTTTGTTCACAAATGCAAAGCAACTTAAAACAATCGCCAGAAACAAACAAAAATTAAATCTGCTGTGACCAGGATTCGAACCTGGGTTGTCACGGCCACAACGTGAAGTACTAACCACTATACGATCACAGCATGTATGTAGCAGAGATGGTTTCGATCCATCGACCTCTGGGTTATGGGCCCAGTACGCTTCCGCTGCGACACTCTGCTGATTATGTTCATGCAAAAGTTTTCAATAAGTTCCAATAATTTGATAGTGTTTGCAGTTTAAAATGCAATCATTCAAGAAATTCGAGAATAGATGCAACCAGAATTTTTATGTTTGTTCACAAATGCAAAGCAACTTAAAACAATCGCCAGAAACAAAAAAAAACCAAAAAAAATCTGCTGTGACCAGGATTCGAACCTGGGTTGTCACGGCCACAACGTGAAGTACTAACCACTATACGATCACAGCATGTATGTAGCAGAGGATGGTTTCGATGCATCGACCTCTGGGTTATGGGCTCAGCACGCTTCCGCTGCGGCACTCTGCTGATTATGTTCATGCAACAGTTTTCAATAAGTTCCAATAATTTGATAGTGTTTGCAGTTTAAAATGCAATCATTCAAAAAATTCGAGAATAGATGCAACCAGAATTTTTATGTTTGTTCACAAATGCAAAGCAACTTAAAACAATCGCCAGAAACAAACCTAAAACAAATCTGCTGTGACCAGGATTCGAACCTGGGTTGTCACGGCCACAACGTGAAGTACAACCACTATACGATCACAGCATGTATGTAGCAGAGGATGGTTTCGATCCATCGACCTCTGGGTTATGGGCCCAGCACGCTTCCGCTGCGCCACTCTGCTGATTATGTTCATGCAACAGTTTTCAATAAGTTCCAATAATTTGATAGTGTTTGCAGTTTAAAATGCAATCATTCAAGAAATTCCAAAATAGATGCAACCATAATTTGTATGTTTGTTCACAAATGCAAAGCAACTTAAAACAATCGCCAGAAACAAACAAAAAACAAATCTGCTGTGACCAGGATTCGAACCTGGGTTGTCACGGCCACAACGTGAAGTACTAACCACTATACGATCACAGCATGTATGTAGCAGAGGATGGTTTCGATCCATCGACCTCTGGGTTATGGGCCCAGCACGCTTCCGCTGCGCCACTCTGCTGATTATGTTCATGCAAAAGTTTTCAATAAGTTCCAATAATTTGATAGTGTTTGCAGTTTAAAATGCAATCATTCAAGAAATTCGAGAATAGATGCAACCAGAATTTTTATGTTTGTTCACAAATGCAAAGCAACTTAAAACAATCGCCAGAAACAAAAAAAATAAATCTGCTGTGACCAGGATTCGAACCTGGGTTGTCATGGCCACAACGTGAAGTACTAACCACTATACGATCACAGCATGTATGTAGCAGAGGATGGTTTCGATCCATCGAACTCTGGGTTATGGGCCCAACACGCTTCCGCTGCGCCACTCTGTTGATTTTGACGATGCACCAGTTTTCAATAAGTTCCAATAATTTGAAAGTGTTTGCAGTTTAAAATGCAATCGTTCAAGAAATTCCAGAATAGACGCAACCAGAATTTTTATGTTTGTTCACAAATGCAAAGCAACTTAAAACAATCGCCAGAAACAAACAAAAAACAAATCTGCTGTGACCAGAATTCGAATCTGGGTTGTCACGGCCACAACGTGAAGTACTAACCACTATACGATCACAGCATGTATGTAGCAGAGGATGGTTTCGATCCATCGACCTCTGGGTTATGGGCCCAGCACGCTTCCGCTGCGCCACTCTGCTGATTATGTTCATGCAAAAGTTTTCAATAAGTTCCAATAATTTGAAAGTCTTTGCAGTTTAAAATGGAATCATTCAAGAAATTCCAGAATAGATGCAACCAGAATTTTTATCTTTTTTCACAAATGCAAAGCAACTTAAAACAATCGCCAGAAACAAACAAAAAACAAATCTGCTGTGACCAGGATTCGAACCTGGGTTGTCACGGCCACAACGTGAAGTACTAACCACTATACGATCACAGCATGTATGTAGCAGAGGATGGTTTCGATCCCTCAACCTCTGCGTTATGGGCCCAGCACGCTTCCGCTGCGCCACTCTGCTGATTATGTTCATGCAACAGTTTTCAATAAGTTTCAATAACTTGAAAGTGTTTGCAGTTTAAAATGCAATCATTCAAAAAATTCGAGAATAGATGCAACCAGAATTTTTATGTTTGTTCACAAATGCAAAGCAACTTAAAACAATCGCCAGAAACAAACAAAAAACAAAAAACAAATCTGCTGTGACCACGGTTCGAACCTGGGTTGTCACGGCCACAACGTGAAGTGCTAACCACTATACGATCACAGCATGTATGTAGCAGAGGATGGTTTCGATCCATCGACCTCTGGGTTATGGGCCCAGCACGCTTCCGCTGCGCCACTCTGCTGATTATGTTCATGCAACAGTTTTCAATAAGTTCCAATAATTTGAAAGTGTTTGCAGTTTAAAATGCAATCATTCAAAAAATTCCAGAATAGATGCAACCAGAATTTTTATGTTTGTTCACAAATGCAAAGCAACTTAAAACAATCGCCAGAAACAAGCAAAAAACAAAAAACAAATCTGCTGTGACCAGCATTCGAACCTGGGTTGTCACGGCAACAACGTGAAGTGCTAACCACTATACGATCACAGCATGTATGTAGCAGAGGATGGTTTCGATCGATCGAACTCTGGGTTATGGGCCCAGCACGCTTCCGCTGCGCCACTCTGTTGATTTTGACGATGCACCAGTTTTCAATAAGTTCCAATAATTTGAAAGTCTTTGCAGTTTAAAATGGAATCATTCAAGAAATTCCAGAATAGATGCAACCAGAATTTTTATCTTTGTTCACAAATGCAAAGCAACTTAAAACAATCGCCAGAAACAAACAAAAAACAAATCTGCTGTGACCAGGATTCGAACCTGGGTTGTCACGGCCACAACGTGAAGTACTAACCACTATACGATCACAGCATGTATGTAGCAGAGGATGGTTTCGATCCCTCAACCTCTGCGTTATGGGCCCAGCACGCTTCCGCTGCGCCACTCTGCTGATTATGTTCATGCAACAGTTTTCAATAAGTTTCAATAACTTGAAAGTGTTTGCAGTTTAAAATGCAATCATTCAAAAAATTCGAGAATAGATGCAACCAGAATTTTTATGTTTGTTCACAAATGCAAAGCAACTTAAAACAATCGCCAGAAACAAACAAAAAACAAAAAACAAATCTGCTGTGACCACGGTTCGAACCTGGGTTGTCACGGCCACAACGTGAAGTGCTAACCACTATACGATCACAGCATGTATGTAGCAGAGGATGGTTTCGATCCATCGACCTCTGGGTTATGGGCCCAGCACGCTTCCGCTGCGCCACTCTGCTGATTATGTTCATGCAACAGTTTTCAATAAGTTCCAATAATTTGAAAGTGTTTGCAGTTTAAAATGCAATCATTCAAAAAATTCGAGAATAGATGCAACCAGAATTTTTATGTTTGTTCACAAATGCAAAGCAACTTAAAACAATCGCCAGAAACAAGCAAAAACAAAAAACAAATCTGCTGTGACCAGCATTCGAACCTGGGTTGTCACGGCAACAACGTGAAGTGCTAACCACTATACGATCACAGCATGTATGTAGCAGAGGATGGTTTCGATCCATCGACCTCTGGGTTATGGGCCCAGCACGCTTCCGCTGCGCCACTCTGCTGATTTTGTAGATGCAACAGTTTTCAATAAGTTCCAATGATTTGAAAGTGTTTGCAGTTTGAAATGCAATCA